>NW_021835562.1:17500-25000 GCF_006345805.1 Octopus sinensis
GTATGTATGGTGTAATAATTACAATAATTTGACTTGTATGTATGAATATTCGAATTTTCCACTTGGTGGGTATTGTCGAAAAATGTAGATATGAAAACTGCTAATGAGAGTATGAGGATATAAATTTTAAAAAAGCACCGCCTTAAACGGTTTTAGTCGAAGAAATCGACCCTAGGACTTATTCTAACGGTCTCTTTTGCCGAACAGCTAAGTTACGGGGACGTAACACACCAGCATCGGTTGTCAAGCGATGTTGGGGGGGAAACACACACAAAAACATATACACACACACACACACACACACACACACATATATATATATATACATTATATATAATATATACATATATATATATATATATATATTATATATATAATATATATATATAATAATATCTAATATATAATATATATATATAAAATAATATGTTACAATTACTCAATAGTCAAGATAAAACTCTGAGTTTCAGATGCCGAAGTGGAAATCTACAACACCATCTCTTCGGTTATCTGGCCATCTGAAAAACGCTATGAAAAAATACCGTTATATAATGGGAAAATACTGTGTTATAATTCTGCTACTTATATAAATTAAGATTAAAAGTTCATAGTAAACACGTAAACATGGCTAGTCATACGCTCACATGTGCGCTCGCGGACCCACGTGCATACTTATACGTCACTATGGAAACGTACACATCTTCACTCGCATTTTTCGCCAAATGTATACGCATATATATACAAACTCATACACACACACGCGTACCGTAAAAGTTCATACATACGTCTATATACGCACAAGCAGAAGAAAAAACATGGTTAAAGGTAACAGAAAAAACATAAAGAAGTATACAAAGCGTAAAAACCACGTTCATATACGGACATGCCCTTATGCACTCATACACACACACGCCCATATATGTACATACCCGCACATGTTTATATACGCATACACACACACGCATACACAAAAAATGAATATACATATGCCCCCTAAAAAAACCTTTAAAAATTGTAAAAATACTAAGTAAAAACGTCTATATATATATGCATTCTTATGCCCGCACACACGCACACATCTAAAACTGCCCACTCATACATATTCACACACGTGTACAAATAAATCTATATACACATCTATATAGGCACAGGAAAAAATGCAGGATGGAAGAGTACAGAAAAAATTATTATGTGTGAAAATATAAAAATATATGAAATAATAAAAGGTATAATGAAATAAAAAACTTTTTTGGACATAATATAGAAAGCAAGTTTTATCTGTTTTCTTTAGAGGACCAAAAACGTAACAAAAATTTTGTCACGTATGGGCATGATCCGAAAAGTTCTGTCCTTGAGTTTAGACATGTAGTAGGGTCTAAGCTGCTTTTCCAGATAAGCCATCTCTCCATGTCGCATAGACCGCACTTTCTCGCTGCCGTTGGTGTAGGGCTGTGGGCTTACATTGGCCAAAATCTCCAATGGATGTTATAATTGACACCTTCATCTTTTAAAGACCTAATATGATTAGATAATTTTGTCGCTTTTCTTTTGTTCCAGTGCCTAAAACTCAAGGTGTGGTTATTGCACCTGGCCTTGAAATTACTCTCTGTAAAGCCCACGTATTTCTTTGGCGAAACGGTGTCTTTAGTGGTTATAGAGTCCACGGTAGCTTCATAGATGATGGTCTCGGACATGCATGCTCCATTTAGCGGGCACAATTTTTTATTCCTGCATGAACAGCTGTTTTCTTGTTGTGACTAGCCATGTTTACGTGTTTACTATGAACTTTTAATCTTAATTTATATAAGTAGCAGAATTATAACACAGTAATTTCCCTTTATATAACGGTATTTTTTCATAGCGTTTTTCAGATGGCCAGATAACTGAAGAGATGGTGTTGTGGATTTCCACTTCGGCATCTGAAACTCAGAGTTTTATCTTGACTATTGAGTAATTGTAACATATTATTTTATAGATAATTTCCTCTACATAATATTGAGTTCTCTTTCTTTCTTTTGTTATCTTACCGTTTTTACCAATATATATATATATATATATGCACGACGGACTTCTTTCAGTTTCCGCCTACCAAATCCACTCACAAGGCTTTGGTCGGCCCGAGGTTATAATAGAAGACATTTTCCCAATGTGTCACGCAGTAGGATTGAATCCAGAACCATGCGGGTGGTAAGTAAGCTTCTTACCACACAGCCACGCCAGCTCAACCTAATTTCGCAAAAGTTGCAAAGTACATTTATCCGAAACTACTAAAATATATATACAATATTTACACACCGATGCATGATCTGATGATTCTGCCAGCTCGCTGCCTTAAGAATAATAATAATCCTTTCTATTATTTTGTTACCCTTTAAAATGGAAGATAAGAAAGTTCATTTTTAGCACTTGATGCTTTTTTTTTCCGTAAAAGGAAAAATGCCTCACAAGCAACCAAAGAAATATGCGCAGTTTACGGTGATGTTTCTTTATCTGAAAGAACTGTACGGAAGTGGTTCGCAAAGTTTCGAGCTGTAGTTTGTAGCCTTATTGATAAAGAGTGATCAGGCAGACCACCCACTACAGATGATAATCAAATCAAGTCATTAATTGAGAATAACCCACATTGCACAACCCGAGAATTGACAGAAAGCCTCAACCTATCAAAATCCGTCGTTCATGAGCACCTGGTAAAGTTTGAGTACACAAATTGCTACGATGTTTGGGTACCACATGAGTTGAGTAAATAATAGGGATCTTCATAGAAAAAAGAACCCTTTTTGAAATAAATAATATAGATAATAGATACTATATATATATATATAGATATATATATATATATATATATATAAGATATATTATGTATCTATAAAATAATATGTTAATTACTCAATAGTCAAGATGAAACTCTGAGTTTCAGATGCCGAAGAGATGGTGTTGTGGATTTCCACTTCGGCATCTGAAACTCAGAGTTTTATCTTGACTATTGAGTAATGGTAAACATATATTTATAGATAAATTTCCTCTATTTACATAATTATTGAGGTCTCTTTCTTTCTTTTGTTATCTTACCGTTTTTACCAATATATATATATATGTAGATATATATATATATATATATATATGTATGTAGTATATATAATATATACATATATATATATATATATATATATATATGTATATTATAATACGTCTATATACATGTATATATATGCGTGTGTTGTGTATATCTATATATATATATATATATATATACAGACTGACAGACAGACAAACAGACAGACGACAGACATATAGATAGATAGATAGATATATAGATATAGATAGATAGATAGATAGATAGATAGATAGATAGATAGATAGATAGATAGATAGATAGATAGAGAGGATGAAAGTGAGAGGAATGATTTTAACAGATAAAGACAGGAGGACATTCAATGCTATGTTGGTGGTGTTGAATGTAATATTGTAAGCAGTGAAAATGTTTTGTGGCTGCAGTGAAAATGTTTTGTGACATGAACTAATTCTAAAGTAACATTCAACACTCATCTAAGGTCACCCATCTGTTTTACATAACGTATCCTTCTCTACCTGTGTAAGAAACCTGGATTTAATTCGATCAGTCTGCGTATCAACTACATACATATTATATATGGAGTGGCTGTGTGGTAAGTAGCTTGCTAACCTCACTGACAGAAGAGTGACTTTACTTACCGTACTACGGTTTGGACGCGTTTTCTTCCCGGTAAGAGTTTTGCTGTGTTGTTAATTGTTGAATTCCTACTACTGAAAATTTGCTTTTAAACGTTGCTGAACTGTCTTGTTTTCCGGTTTTTAGGGAAATAATTGAATAATATTCTTACCGTTGAACTGTTAGCCACTGTGGCTTTTTATTTACGTGACTATATATAGTCCTGCCAGACTATTTCCGTGCCCCTCCCCCGAATGGGGGGTGGGAATTGGAATTTTTGAACTGCTTTTTTGAACGACTTTGGAAGAAAAACTTTCTATAGGTTTCCCAGTTTTGTGGGAAACCAATACTCGTAATTTTTGTGTTGTCTAATTTCAACAGAATAATGTCTGTTGAAATTATTCACGAAAGTAGTGCTCTTGAGGAGAGCAATGTTAAAAAATTTTCTGCGGTAGCCGCAGTGGCTACCGAGAACATTGACATCGATGTCAACCGCTCGTCGAGCTATTTAAAAGAATGCAAAGGAGGGTGGTGATGTTAAAATATCACCCTCCGCCAGTATCGTGGAGACCGAGAAGCGGACGTAGTGTTTAAAACTTTCTGTCCACAAAGCAGAAGGTTCAAACACTTTGAAAAAGCACCATCGAGAAATGCCTGTCCCCGATTGGAAGGACATCGTGTACGTCGCCAGGGGACGGGCATATGGCACTGTGGATGTCCGCTTCTCGGGGGAAGAAATGGCCCGCGGGCATTCTGTGAACCCCCTAAAAACCAAGGAGGTGGTACTTTTTCCAAGCTATAGGGGACGCAGGACGTCCCGGGTCAGGATTGTAGAAGCCCCGCCGGAAGTAGATCCGGTAGAGGTAGTGGCCGCCCTGTTATATAAAAGGGCGGACAAATAAAAATACTAGAAGTAACATGCTCTACCCCTCGATTTTGGCTCGGGCGTAACATTAATATATAATTCAGGAACAGCGGAGGACCTGCAGCTCCTTCCTGAGAGGGTGCTCGTGGGCGAGAACGTAGCCCTCAGGGTACAGGTCGAAGGGCCGAAAACCCACCTGTTACGCCTGCGGCAAAAAGGGCCACATTCGTGTAGACTGTCCAGACAAGCAAAAGAAACCGCAGACACCAGGCCCCTCAGATAAAAAAAGTCCCTACCCTTGCAAACACACCTACCCCTACAAAAACAAAAAATCCCACTCCTGCTGTTACGGTGCCAACCCCAAAACAGACTGAAGAAAAAACCCAGCCCTCGCACTCACAAACCCCTACACTATTAAAACCTCCACCCCTTAAAAACTGCGGCGCCTACCGAACAAACTATTGCTACCCCAGACGATACCATGGGGTATCAGAGGGGGGATTTACACCAGTTCGTAAAAGAATTCGTGCAGCATCCCCGTCCACATCCCCTCAAAAAATAATAAAAACAAAGACACACCACAGACACGGAAAAAAAACCGCTCAACTGGCCCAGAAAAAGAAGACAAAAAGAAAATGAACTCATATTAATTGAATTCGACACACAGACAAATACATAAACGATATTGTGGTTCAGCATCAGTCAGCAAGACTGTACAACAAACAAAGATCGAAAAAGAACACGCGTGGATTGCGGAAACAACGTTCAAACAATTAAAAGACAGACACCCAAACGCATCCGGCATATCGCGAACTTGCCGGACTATCTGAGAAGAGAGAAAGAAAGAAGGGGCCCACAAACGTGTGGTGAGGTCGGCCCCCACCTCTCCAACGAAATGTAAGTAGAACTTTTACTTTTTGTAATGGCTTCGCTTAACCTTGGTTGTTTAAATGTGCGTGGTTTGAGTTCGAAGTGGAAGCAGGCTTGTTTCCTCGACGACCTCAGATCACATGATATACATGTGATGGTTGCTACAGAGACCAAGCTGGACAGCCTACAAACCTTCTCACCTCTCCTGAATGGCTACGAGAAAATCATGTGTCTCCTGGCCACCGGAGGGCGAGGGGGCGTAGTGGTACTGATCCGTAAAGACTTGGCTCTACAGACATGTACAGTCTATGTAGACCCAGAAGGTGGGCTGGTCGTCCTTGATGTGACATACAGCAGTAAGGCCTTCAGGTTGATCGGACGCTATGCACCTTGTGCTAGAGGTTTCCAAACTGATTTTTATCGGCGCCTAGAGGGCTTTCTCGTGACGTCGAAGACTTTAGTGATATTAGGGGACTTTAATGCTATCGTTGACGTACACATCGATAGCGTTGGCTCGATCTATAGGAAAGTAAACTCACGTCTCGTGGATCTGCTTAAGCGGTTTCAGCTAGCAGATCGTTACAGACTTGACCATCCGAACGTCCCAGAGTGGACCTGGATGAGTGGCGACGGAAGGTTCAAGTCTTATCTAGACAGGATAGTGATAAGAACTAGAGAGAAGTCTAGTTTTAGTTGTCCACAGCTCGTCCAGGTGCCCTATTCTGACCATAAAATGGTCACGTGTAGACTGGACATAGATAGCACACTTAAGATAGGAACCGGCTACTGGAAGCTGAACAAGTCTATTTTGACACGCGAGGCATACCGTAGCCGGATTAAGGTGTTAGTGCAGAGGGCGTTAACCGGAGCCGTGGTTAATAACCGGTGGTGGTTCACCCTCAAAAGAGCCATTCGATTCGAGTCCATTAGATTTAGTAAACAACTAAGACTAGATAGGGCTAGAATAGAAGGGCAACTAGTTAAGAACTTAGAGGAGGCGTTGAGGTTGGGCTCTGCATCTCACATTTTGGGCGAGAACGGCATTAGACCGTCACCTCAAAACCAAACATGAGGGATGTAGAGTCCGGGCTAAAGTAGGAGCATTGGGCCGTGTGAGGGAATTAATGTTGCCGGATGGGCCCGTACGATAGAAACACAGCGTGGAAACGATGCCACAATTGGGTTTCTTGTTGATGAAAACGGAATGCACGATCAAGAAGCGGGACGAGAATGTGTGAGGCACTTCACAAGCACTTCGCCGAGTTGTTCGGGAGGGGCGGGACGCTGGATCATGGTGAGGCCCTTAGGGACTTCCTGTCTGGTGGCCCGCGCCTCTCGACACGAGAGGCTGAGTGCTGTGAAGGGCCAATCACAGCCGAGGAAGTAATTGGGTGTTGGGCAAGTGCCCCGGGGAGAAGTCGCCGGGTCTCGATGGTCTGCCCTATGAATTTTATAGAAGTATGCCAGATGTTCGGGCACCTGCTGGCTAGCGTCTACGCCAACTGGCAGCAGAATGGGAGAATTCCCAAGTCTGCGAGCCGGGGGGCGGTGACGTTGATCAGGAAGGACCCGAACAAGGGGGACGAGATAGGGAACTTCAGGCCCATAACTCTTTAAACACAGAGTTAAAGATTCTGGCCAAGGTGCTAGCAAAAAGGTTGGCGCGGGTCGTGGACAAACTTGTCGGGGAAGCGCAAACGTGCGCTATCCCCGGCAGAACGATCCACGACAATCTCCACCTTATACGCTACTCCTTAGAGAGGGTGGGGAAGCTTTCTGCGCAGGGGGAGCACTGGTACATTTAGACCAGTCCAAAGCATTTGATAGGGTCGACCATCGGTACCTGGCGGCGGTCCTCGGAGAGGCTGGCCTAGGCCCGACCTTTCGAGGTTGGATCGCTGCTTTGTATAGCGACATCGAGTCTGTAGTCAAGGTGAACGGTTCCTTTTCGAAGCCGTTCAGGATCGAGCTTTCAGTTCGTCAAGGGTGTCCCCTGTCCTCGCTCCTATACGTATTGGCTCTTGAGCCTTTGTTGCGGAAGTTGGAGGCACTAGGGGGCGCGCCGCATGATCTATGG
>NW_021835562.1:32500-42500 GCF_006345805.1 Octopus sinensis
ACCAAGTAATAAACCTCGTCGAAGTAATGGTAAGATGGCATGCTGTCATCGTCTGAGTGGTGTCAGTGAATGTGGAGGAGAGATGTGTGTTGTGTTGTGATGTTGGGAGTATTAGTAACTGAATTAGTAACTGATGAAGGAACTTTTGAAGCAATGGAATTTCTCTATTTCGGCTTAACGATGTTGTCAGTTCGCTAAAGTCACTGCGACCTTCCACTTCAGGAAGCTTAAGTGTACGTTTCTGCATAGGCATGTGTGTGCGTGTGTGTGTGTGTCCATGTAAGATAGTATGATGGCGGCGACGGCGGCGGCGGCGACGGTGGTAGAAACGTGACGAAGTTGGATTGGACGAAAGATCGCTGGGATGAAGTGATATAAAAGCAAGTGTTGCTATATACATACATACATACATACATACATACATACATACATACATACATACATACATATGTATGTAATATAATTTCTCTGAATCTTCAGATTTTTCTATATGCTAAACCACTGGTTTTAAATTGATATTGATCAAATTAATATTCAATTGTTCACCCTTATTATATATATATATATATATATATATGTATGTATATAGTCGCAACGATAGATCGTTAGCCATTACACACATTTTTTTCTCTCCTTGTCTTTTTTGTGTCCCTTTCTGTAGAAGAGCGTAGGTTCGAAACGTAAAATACTTTTTCTATTCCTGGGCGTTATACTAATACATCTGTTTGTTTTGTACACCACCTGTCTTCGTCTTTTGTTTTTTTTCGTAAACTCTCCCTATATATATATATATATATATATATATATATATAGTATCAGCGTGTATGTTTCGTATTACGTGTTCTTCAATACCGCAAACTATCTCTTCTCTCGGCATAGCGAACGGAACTCCCATCTTCAAAGGATTGCTGTTAAATTAGGCGAATGAACTCACAAACCTTAACCTACAATAACACTCAGACACCATATCAATCTATGTCGTCTTCATAGCTTTTGAGTGGCCAGAATATTTTGAAGTATCTTTGTTTTTCTTAGTCTCTAAACCAGTGCTTCTCAACCCTGTTATTTTATCTATGGACCCCTTTGATTTCCATTTTACTTGGATGGACTCCCATATACATTCATTGTTCGAAGGATGCTATTATTATATTTTCATAACTAAATATTATTAAGAATTCATATTTTCTATCTTTTACTTGTTTCTGTAACTTGACTGCGACCATGCTGGGGCACCGCCTTGAATTTTTAGTCGAATGAATTAACCCCAGTTTTTCCTCTTTTTTTAAGAAGTGGTACTTATTCTATCGTCTCTTTTTCCGAACCGCTAATTTACGTGGGCCAAACACACCAACACCGGTTGTCGAGCGGTGGTGGGGAGAGAAGCACAAACACAAAGACACACACACACACATATATGCGATGGGCTTCTTTCTGTTTCTGTCAACCAGATCCACTCACAAGGCTTTGGTCTGCCTGAGACTACAGTAGAAGACACTTGCCCTAGCTGTTACACAGTGGGACTGAACCCAGAACCATATGGTTGAGAACCAAGCTTCCTGGACTTATTAATAACACCCACCAAGCATGGATTCAGGACATCCGTATACCGCAAGCCGACCTTCACTGGACGATACCTCAACTTCAATTCCCACCATCTACACTGTGTAAAGAGAGAGATTGCTCAGTGCCTAAAAGATCGTGCAAAGAAAATAAGTAGCGGTAGTGGTATACACCACGAAGAAATGATCAAGCTCTATAACAATCTGTTAAGCACCAACTACCCCAAAAATATACTAGGATCTTTTCGGTTTGAACGGCAGTTTTTAAAATAATTTCCACGTAACTAAACACTTTTAAACGTCGTATACTGGTAAAATGTGTTTATAAAACATCTTTTTCTCTTGGTTTTATTGAGAAAATTCTATAGTTCGTAAGATATTTGTTGTTTTCTTTCTTCAATTTCTGCAATTTCAATCAATCAATGACGTCTATTGAGGTAAAAAAAAAAACATTCTGTGCCGTATGAATATGTCCCTCGTTTAAGAAACAGATTGGATTTATTTACATTTGTGAAGAAAAAATGATACCCTTCCCCCACCCCTAACCCTAACCCTAACTAACCTTAACCCTAAAAGAGATTGAAATGCAATAGATCGATTCTAGGGTCATAATTATGGGTGACAATTTCATATGACACTGCTAGAAAAAAACTGCCGTTCCAACCGAAAAGATCCATATACTATCCCCTCCAATTATGAAGAAGAGAGAGGATGAAACCAATAAACTATCCACAGTCTGTCTACCCTATGTGAAAGGGCTCTCCGAAAAGATGCAAAAGATACTCGGCCCATATGACATCAGGACATAATGATAAAGGTGACATTGACTCTGAAGAATCTCATTCACATTTGATAGACATTTACGTTTACTTACATACACAGCTCCTCACAAGGCAAGCGGTTTGGTTTAGTTGCCGACTGTCTCGACCATGAGCTACTGGGATACATAGTTACCAATAGCAGATTTCAATCAGCCAGTATTAGAAATGGTGATGACAGGACAAAAATACCTTTAATCTATGAGGAAAATAAACAACCAATATTTCACTATCTGTTTCTTTACTACCCACAAGGTGTTAAACACAGAGGGGACAAATAAGGACAGACAAAGGGATTAAGTCGGTTATATCGACTCCAGTGCGTAACTGGTACTTAATTTATCGACCCCGAAAGGATGAATGATAAAGTCGACCTTGGCGGAATTTGAACTCAGAACGTAGCGGCTGACGAAATAACACAAAGCATTTCGCCCGGCGTGCTAACGTTTCTGCCAGCTGGCCGCCTTCGGCAGACGAAATATCTTTTTCTTTACTACCCACAAGGTGTTAAACACAGAGGGGACAAACAAGGACAGACAAAGGGATTAAGGCGATTACATCGACTCCAGTGAGTAACTTGTACTTAATTTATCAACCCCGAAAGGATGAAAGACAAAGTCGACCTCGGCGGAATTTGAACTCAGAACGTAATGGCAGACGAAATACGGCTACGCATTTCGCCCGGCGTGCTAACGTTTCTGCCAGATCGCCTGGTCTGGTGTCTCTGTTACGGGCAGAAACCTCCCAACGAATCTCTTTTTCTTGCTACATACAAGCAAACATTTTGCAAAGAATGAAACACTGGTGAAGCAGCTTTCTTTAAACATTAGCTGTCGAGCACTTGACGAGGACAGTGTCTGGCTACTAAGAATTTACATCACAACGGGAAAGCCAACGTTGCTGTTATCCTTCTAGAAATCAGGTTTGTTTTCATCATTATTGTTCCCTTTAGGGCGGCGAGCTGGCAGAATCGTTAGCACGTCGGGAAAAATGCTTTGTGGGTATTTCGTCCGTCTTCACGTTCTGAGTTCATATTCCGCCGAAGTCGACTTTGCCTTTCATTCTTTATGGGTTTATTAAATAAGTATCAGTTACGCACTGGGGTCGATGTAATCTACTTAATCCCCCTCCCCCAATTTGAGACATTTGCTTCCAGTAGATTATTATTGTTGCCTTTCATCTTTTTTTTTGGGGGGGGGGGCAATAAAATAAGTACTAGGGATCTTCTCTGTCTGGTTGCCACTTTTCAATTTCTTCAATTTTTGCTCCAATTAATTTCATATTTGGTGTATTGATGTGGTTTTGTATGCTAATTATTGACATGCAATTCATTTTCGTCATAAATTAATGGTTAAAGAGTTGATAGATTTTAAAGTTTGCAAATTTGGGGTAATATTAGCCAATCGAAAGCCATAGAGGTGCTTGTTTCCAAAGTAACAAACCAAGGTATAGCCAAGCTACTTACCACTCATTTCTGCTTATTAAATGCTTAAAACACATGAGCTGTGAGGCAGTCGTGAGATGTGTTAAAAATAATAGCTAAATAGGCCTTAAATCACGCACCAAATATTTTCTTCATTGTTTTTTTTTTACATAATCGTATGTATTCCCGTGTGTACACTTATATACGCAACTCCTCACAAGGCAAGCTCAGCAGCGGTTTGGTTTAGTTGCCGACTACCTCCGCCCCAATGACCAACTGTCTCATCCTCCTGCCTCACTCTCCCTCTGTCTGTCTCCTTCTCTTGCTACCTCTCTCTCTCTCTCTCTCTCTCTCTCTCATCGCTATAATAACAAGCTATGTTCTTCGGAGCTCGCTCATCATGTTAGGAGGGGTTATATATCGTGCGTAAAGCAGAACTCCAGCAGTAATTCATTTACAGTTGACAACACGTGTTGTCACGCGCAAAATGACAGCTTCCAAATCCTGTTTTCTGACTGGGCAAAAATTATCAAACTTTGAAACAATGTAACTTTTTTTATTGGATTTTTCTGGAAAAAGTGAATTAGCGCCCCGCGAATCAGCGTGAAAAATTACATCAATATACAAAATTTTAAAATTTCTACAGGTGCAAGCCAAGCAAAAAGAGATCTTGTACCAGCTGAGCTCTGTAGTTGATGTAATCGACTTAATCCCTTCCTCTGATTGAGAAGACATATGATCCCGAAAGTCCCAAAAAAGACCATTCGTTTTTTTTTCTTTATGCATCTAAGAGTTTTTCACATTTTTTTCATAACGTTTCAGTTTTTGAAAGAGGGAGATTTAGCTGCTATTTTTAATCTGTCAAGCATTCAAAGTAGGTTCTCTCAAAGTATGTTAGACAACTGCATAAAACACTTGTCTCTCAGTAACCCATGTTTCCTCGAGCACCAGGAGAAACTGATAGATAGATAGATAGATAGATAGATAGATAGATAGACAGACAGACAGACAGACAGACAGACAGACGGACGGACGGACGGACGGACGGACGGACGGATGGATGGATGGATGGATAGATAGATAGACACACGCACAGACATGTATATGTTTGTATGTGTGACTCTCTATGTACATATGAAAGTGTGCAATAAAGTTATATAACTCTCATTTTGTCTCTCTGGTTTTCTTGGATAGATTTACGACTATTCCAAGACTCTCTACTTTAAGCTTCCTAATAAAACCATCATAAACTTCCTTTCTCAATCTCATTCTTCTTCCCCACCATTACACCATCGCCACCACCACACGCTTTATGTACTTAAATGAGTGGAGAAGTCTATCAGCAATCAGTGCAAAAATCGCATGCACACACACACACATACATATCTACATACACACACGTACACGCGCATATATACGTATACACACGTACACGAGCACACATGTACACACAGAAATACCCAGACATACTTGCATACACAACTTGCGCGCTACAGTATAATCTAAAAGTAATTCATCCGATTGAGCATGAAGACAGTCACCAGCAAACAGTAGCAACCGGATTGGGAATTATCTTATACGAAATGAAATATATTAGGAAAGGAAAACAGGAGTGTTACGGATGGAATGCTTGTCGATGGATGAAATTCCGACGCAAAGGAAATTTTTTCCCAGCATCTACGCATGTGCTTGAGCGATAGAAGCTACATCTTAACAACTTCACAGTTCAAATATTCGTCCAAAGGTAAGATTTTTATAAAGCGTTTCAAATCCTCACACCAAATCTAGCAAACAACATGATTTCCAAATAATCCACATAATTTCACAACAAACAACAACGGTGAATCAAACACGAAGTCTCACTGGCACCATTTATTTTCAACGCCACAGCGCATCCTATTCATTTAAAAATACAAGCTCCTCGCTCACAAGTACAAAAATGATACCCATTTCAATTCCATACGTTGAACTAAAATAAAATTAGTAAACACGACACAAAAATATGTACAAAGTCAGCAACCCGGCATTAATGGTATTAAAAACACTTTTATGAGATTAAAAAATGTTATTATTGCACACGACGTACACATTGCAATAAGCCAAGAAACATTCTTAAAAACATGTTACAAAACATCCATTTCAAATTGTACACTGATTAGAGTCAACAAAGCACTTCTTCAGACAGAGGCGGTGGTTATATTACTTGTGTAAAATTTTCTGTTCGGTATGCAGATATCGCAAATGCACGTATTAGTACTGTACAACAAGAAATAAAGATAAGGCGGCGAGCTGGCAGAAACGTTAGCACGCCGGACGAAGTGCTTAGCGGTATTTCGTCTGCCGTTACGTTGTGAGTTCAAATTCCGCCGAGGTCGACTTTGCCTTTCATCCTTTCGGGGTCGATAAATTAAGTACCAGTTACGCACTGGAGTCGATGTAATCGACTTAATCCGTTTGTCTGTCCTTGTTTATCCTCTCTGTGTTTAGCCCCTTGTGGATAATAAAGAAATAGGTATTTCATCTGTCGCTACGTTCTGAGTTCAAATTCCGCCGAGGTCGGCTTTGCCTTTTATCCTTTCGGGGTCGATTAAATAAGTACCGGTTACGCACTGGGTTCGATGTAATCGACTTAATCCGTTTGTCTGTCCTTGTTTGTCCCCTCTATGTTTAGCCCCTTGTGGACAATAAAGAAATAAGAAATAAAGATTTTCAAAATATAACTCAGTAATATACAGAACCTTAGTATAACATATTCATGCTGTCCATTACTGACGTTCAAATCGAGTTACATACCACATGCTCAGCTCTTTATCACTCGCACAAACAACGACATTGAAAGACATATCAATGCCCCCAATATCAACTGGTTTTTAAATGGTTGAGGAAACAAGAAGACGAAAACGATATAATTGCAGCTGTACACATTCTACATCTTAAATTACCCACGTTTATATACATATGCGTGGAGGCGCAATGGCCCAGTGGTTAGGGCAGCGGACTCGCGGTCATAGGATCGCGGTTTCGATTCCCAGTGTGAGTGTTTATTGAGCGAAAACACCTAAAAGCTCCACGAGGCTCCGGCAGGGGATGGTGGTGATCCCTGCTGTACTCTTTCACCACAACTTCCTCTCACTCTTTCTTCCTGTTTCTGTTGTACCTGTATTTCAAAGGGCCGGCCTTGTCACTCTCTGTATCACGCTGAATATCCCCGAGAACTACGTTAAGGGTACACGTGTCTGTGGAGTGCTCAGCCACTTACACGTTAATTTCACGAGCAGGCTGTTCCGTTGATTCGGATCAACCGGAACCCTCGTCGTCGTAACCGACAGAGTGCTTCCATATATACATTTGCACCTCGCCCGCTCAAGTGGAACAGCTCTTCCCGAAATATCCTGTCCTGCTTTGAACTTGTAGCTACCACAACCAGTTCGGCAAGCAAATATTTAACTTTTTCTCAAAAGCATCACAACACACTTTTACATCTACATCAATGTAGAAAGTAACAACACTTTTTCACAAACTCCAACAAAACAAATTCGAAAGAACGAGTTGTGCCAAGAAACAGATTCGAGGTTTTCAAAATTCAGTGACGGCCCAATCACTACGCTGACACGCTTCAGCCTCCGCCCCCAAAGACCTGCTGTCTCCTCCTACCTCGCTCTCCCTCTGTCTGCCTCCTTCTCTTGCTTCCTCTCTCTCTCTCTCTCTTTCTCATCACTATAATAACAAGCTATGTTCTTCGGGGCTCGCTCGTCACGTACCCCCACCACTCGAACTCCTCCCACACCACCCGAGGGGACAAATAAGGACAGACATAGGTATTAAGTCGATTACATCGACCCCAGTGCGTAACTGGTACTTAATTTATCGACCCCGAAAGGATGAAAGGCAAAGTCAACCTCGGCGGAATTTGAACTCAGAACGTAACGACACCACTACCACCACCACCAGTCATTGCACGAACCTCTGTTACCAGTCCTTCTCCCCTATATTATCCTCTCACTGGAACCTCCACTCTACTCATGTCTTTCCTGCAGATGTTGACCTGCAACATTTTAAAACAATCGTTAACGCCATCAAACTCACTGGGTTCGGTGGGGCTGCAGATATGAAGGGCACTGCCCCTTCTTCCTCCAGATTCAGCAAGTAAAAGAAAAAGTCCTAGAATTGCTAGCCACGTCTTTTCGGGTTCAGCCCCTACTACGTGGCACCTTGGACAAGTGTCTTCGACTATAGTCCCGGTTTGACCAATACCTTGTGAGTGACTTTTTGAGCGGAAACTGTGTGGAATCCCATCGTATGTGTGCATATATTACATATCAATGTGTGTGTGTGTACGATCTATGTATGCTTGTACGTTTTTGTGTTTATACATGTTCTTCTCCCCCACCACTGTGGGGCAAAAACCTGTGTTCGGCAAAAAGAGAGAATAAGGACCTTGCATAAATATTAATACTAGGGTCGATTTGTTTGACTAAACCCTTCACGGCGGTGCCCCAGCATGTCCGCAGTCCATTGACTGAAACAAATATTAGGTGGGGTGAGATAAAATAAGTATAGATGCATCAAATAAAAACAAAACGTACCTCACAGTTGTGTGGTAAGTAGCTTGCTTACGAACCACATGGTTCAGTCCCACTGCGTGGTACCTTGGGCAAGTGTCTTCTACAATAGCCTCGGGTCGACCAAAGCCTTGTGAGTGGATTTGATAGACGGAAACTGAAAGAAGTTCCTGTTTTTGTTCAAAGACTTCACAAACTGCCTCATTAAACCTAGTTTATTGTGCAGTGCTGGCTAAAATGATTTTATCTCTGACAACCAAAATACTGCGATTAAATTCTTTTCTCCAACGACTATGTTTTTTTTCCGATACCATTCTCCCATCCACTGCTCACCCTTAGATTTACTGTCCCAGAGACATTAACCAAGGATGCTTGGTGTATTCACTCTGCTGACCCAGGAAAAAATTCGCCTTCTTAAGTTCCATACATATTATCCATTGGTGATCGTGGCAAGGCCAAGGCGGCAATGTTTCTTACTTTCAGTTATATTAGTTGAGTGACTATTTAGGATTGTTCTATATTTGTTACTATTGTGTAGAGCAGTGGTTTTCAACCAGGGTTCCGCGGAACCTTAGGGTTCCGCCAGTACAGTCCGGGGGTTCCGCAAGAAGTTACAAAACTGCTAAAGTCGGCAGTAATTTTTAATTCTCCTGTGCAGATATGTGTACATAAGACTATTAAATTATTGCACAGGGGTTCCTCGAGCCAGTGGAATGTTTCCTTGGGGTTCCGCTCCAGCAAAAAGTTTGAAAAGCACTGTTGTAGAGGCATACGTTTTAAACTCACTTTTTACATATTTTGATCAGCGAGTGGCAAAATGCGAAATAATTTTCCTCCCATTAGAACGGAAGTATACCGATTTCTCCATTGTGATATTACATGAACAATTGCAGCGTGGAAGGTGTTAATAAGCCATTTGAAAACACACAAAAACCGTGCTGCATTTGTGCAGCACGGAATTTTGTCAGTGAATAGGTTTCAAAGCGACGAAAATATTTTGACAAATAAAATCTAAATGTTGAAGTGAATCTAACGGTTTTTGTGTGTTTCTTAAATGGCTTATAAACACCTTCCACGCTGCCATTGTTTTCGTTCCAGCACACGATCTCAGATCAGGTCATTTGCTATGCATTACATGATTTTGGCAAAGTTATTGAGAGGTGTAGTCTCAAAATTTAGACCTGCCAGACACAAATGAAGGTAATATTCTTATTCAGTGTCATGAATAAACCCAGAGCCGAGTCAGAAACTGAGGCACCAAAAGACTTCGTTAAAGATGTTCCCCACTATAGCTTATGCAGTCCTGAATGCAACAGAAATGAACAAGAGCCAACAAACACGGACAATATGGCGCCCATGTAGTTTCACTTTGGAGGTTATAACCGAAAAACCGTATTTTAGATGGAAGCTAAATATGGTTTAATTGGTGTGTGTGTGTGTGTCTGTGTGTGTGTGTGTGTGTGTGTGTGTGTGTGTGTGTGTCTGCCTGTATGTCTGTCTGTATGTATGTCGGTCTGTATGTATGTCTGTATGTCTGTCTGTCTGTTTACGACAATACAACTCGCCATGCGCCATCAATTGAACATCTCACACGATCTGCGTCTTACTGTTTCTTTCTAGACCCACTCTCTTTCCCCT
>NW_021835562.1:47500-62500 GCF_006345805.1 Octopus sinensis
CGTTTCATAAATTTTTGATGATCAAATAATTGCATTGTTGAATTATTCTTTTAGATCAGTATTTCTCAACGGGGATTTCAGGGAGAGTTACAGGGAGTCGCTGGTGATGTATCGTAATGATCAAAAATCCGGCCTGCTAAAATTTGGTTAAAGTGATTCAAACTGCAGACTCAACGCAAAATGGTCACATTTAATTCAAAGTGTTAAAAATGTTATGAAAACAATTGGTATGTGTTCACAAAGTCCAAACGATTAATACGAAAAAACCTCCAGGCTACATCCCGAAAATTCATTTCTTTGCAGAATTTCTACAATGTTTACGGCGATTCGTTTTTATATCTTGATTTTTTATTTTTCATGCAATTTACGCATGCTTGCACCCGTGGTGAACATAGTTCACGTCAAACAGCTGACTGAGTAAAGTTCACTATTCAATGCATGGGATAAGGCCTAAACAAACACATTATCGATTTTTGCACTTGCGAGATGAATTTCGGAACAGAAACAGCGCAGTTCAATTTTCATTCGCCTAAACTTTAAGTGACCCATTTTTGGTGGTTCTACGATTTGTTGGCTAGGAGGAGATGTGCCGGGAATTTCAGAAGAGAAATAGCGCAGTTCAATTTTCATTCGCCTAAACTTTAAGTGACCCATTTTTGTGGTTCTACGATTTGTTGGCTGGGAGGAGATGTGCCGGGAAGTTAAACACACAGACACACACACAGACACACAAGTTGAGTTTTATATATAGAGATTTTGTATACGTCATTCAGGACATCACTACCGATAGGAATTAGTTATCTTTTCTAGAACTTATTAGGCCGAACTCCTTGTTAGGCGACATGAATGAACACAGCATAAACACCAATCGTTATTGTCGTAAATGTTGACACGCCGATATACTGAAATATTTGTGTATGTATGTGCGTGCGTGCGTGTATGTGTGTGTGTTTGTGAGTGTGTGTGTGTCTGTGTGTTTGTCTACATATACATATTATGTGTGTATGTTTGCGTGTGCGTATCTGTGTCAGACAGATAGAGACGTTATTTTAATTAGTTTAAACCCGGAGACAGTTCGTTGCTAGGTGAGATCTTTAGCCAATAATACGCTCGGTCATAAGCTCTGATTGAAAGTATGGAGGCGCCATAAAGCCCGCCTTGGCTCTAATTCATTTCTGCTGCATTTTGAATTACATATGCTACACTGCTCTACAAATATACATGTGTATCTACATACATATCTACTTGTGTGTGTGTATGTGTGTGTGTGTGTATGTGTGTGCGCGCGCGAGTATGCATGTGTATACATATGCTTATATACGTATGTAGATATAAATGCATGCATAGATATATATATATATATATATATATTATATATATATATATATATATTTTACATTATATATATATTATATATATACGCACACACACAGATATATTTAAGCATATATATATGTGTGTGTGTGTGGTGGTTTTGTATATATTATATCATATATGGATATATATATATATATAGAAATTCGGGGTGAGTACTTGATAATTATAAGCACCTGTGTATACCGTTTGGTGGTGTAGGTGGTGGAGTATATATGTATATACACTTATACGCATACATATATATATACATATACATGTATATATACATACAATGTATATACATACAATATATATATATATATATATATAGAGAGAGAGAGAGAGAGAGAGAGAGATGGGAGAGAGAGAGAAAAGGAAGAGAGAGTGATTGATATAGTGTGATTGCCCTTCACAGGGGTTCTAATATCTGGCTGAGGTAATACTTATTTAGGGTTTCTAGTTCATGGAGGTTTTATTACATGTACGTATATGTGTATATATGTGTGTGCCTGTGTGTCTATGTGTGTGTGTATCTGTGTCTGTGACAATAGATAGATAGATAGATCTTTTATTTTCTATATGTTTCTGTCATTAGACTGCGGCCATGAAATAAAAACAGTACTGTACTACATATTTTTATTATTATTATTTTTATAATTTACTCGTTTACTTGTTTCAGTCATTTGACTGCGGCCATGCTGGAGCACCACCTTTAATCGAGCAAATCGACCCCGAGACTTATTCTTTGTAAGCCCAGTACTTATTCTATCGGTCTCTTTTGCCGAACCGCTAAGTGACGGGGACATAAACACACCAGCATCGGTTGTCAAGCAATGCTAGAGGGACAAACACAGATACACAAACATATACACACACATGCACATATATATGTATACATATATACGACAGGCTTCTTTCAGTTTCCGTCTACCAAATCCACTCACAAGGCTTTGGTCGGCCCGAGGCTATAGCAGAAGACACTTGCCCAAGATGCCACGCAGTGGGACTGAACCCGGAAGCATGTGGTTGGTTAGCCAGCTACTTACCACACAGCCACTCCTGCGCCTATTTGTATATATTTATTTTATTATAAATGCAAAACAACACCGTGGAGGAATCGACGTAAGCTTAAATAATAAACCGTGGCAGGTGAACCGTGATATGGCGACGGATCACTGTATATATACGATGGGATTCTTTCAGTTTCCGTCTACCAAGTCCGCTCACAAGGTTTTGGTCGGCCCGAGGATATGGTAGAAGACACTTGCCCAAGGTGCCATGCAGTGGGACTGAACTCAGAACCATGTGGTTTTGAAGCAAACTTCTTACCACACAGTCATGTCTAAGCTTATAATTTCTAGATGAGAGTTATCTCGGCGATCACCCACAATACTAAACTATCCAGAATGCTTGTTTACATATACATACAGTGAGGCTGCTAAATTTCTGTATACGAATTTACGTACACATTGATGGGTATCGGCAAGAGAGCAATGAACAGTATGTGGAGGCACATGGCCAAGTGGTTAGAGCAGCGGACTCGCGGTCGAGGGATCGGGTTCGAATCTCAGACCGGGTGATGTGTGTGTTTATGAGCGAAAACACCTAAGCTTCACGCGGCTCCGGCAGAAGGTCATGGCGAAACTTCTGCTGACTCTTTCGCCACAACTTTCTCTCACTCTTTCCTCCTGCATCTTGCAGCTCACCTGCGACGGACCGGCGTCCCGTCCAGGTGGGGAACCTATACGCCAAGAAACCGGGAAACCGGCCCTTATGAGGCAGGCATGGCTCGAGAAGGAACAAAAAAAAACAAAAACAATGAACAGTATAAATATGTAGACTTCTAATCCAACCAAACAACTTAGACGAGTGCATTCTCTTACATGAAAAGATAGAAACAGCGCTGGATTAACCATTAAGAAAAGAGCACGTACTCAGGCATCAAGGGAAAGGAGTCAACACAGAAATGGCACCAGTTGCGTATCTATTCTTGAAACAGCTGTAAGGAACAATCTGCGCACATTCTCCTCTTTCAGTTTTAAGGGTTTATCTGTCACAACCAGCACTGGATTAACCATTACGCAAAATAAGCACGTGCTTTGAGCATGAAGGAAAGGAGTGCACAACAGAAATGGTAAATGGTCTACGGCACAAAAGAAATTACTTTTAAACTTGCTAAAATAATATTCAGTGGGCTTTATGTGAATGGAAATATAATTTTGAAGTGTTTATGGTGTCATGGTGATGATCTGGTCAAAGACTTTGCAAAGCAAAAAAAAAAAGGAAGAGAAAACTTTCTAAATATAAATAAAGTGGAAGTATACAAAAAAAGTGGAGGCGCAATGGTCCAGTGTTTAGCGCAGCGGACTCGCGGTTGGAGGATCTAAGGGACTTTTGATATATGTCACCGGCATCATTGAGGTCAGGAAAAAATTATCAACGACACCGCTAATTGGCACATTTGACACGCTACTAATTAGCATAATAGCATCGCCTGGATAAAGCGGATTACATGGGAAAATGCGTGCAAGAGAAATAATATTCTCTAAGATTATAAATCTGGAAAAATACAGGATAAGCTATTATACTTGGAAAAGTTCAGGACAAGTTATTACATCTCGTAAAGTACAGGACAAGAAAATTGCAGCTATGGATAAAATATTTTGAGTTATTTGTAATTTTTAATAGAATATAAAGATGGCTGAGACAGAAAGAAAACGAAAGGCGAAAAATAATCCTTTCTCTTATAGTCCCAGGTGGAGGCGCAATGGCCCAGTGGTTAGGGCAGCGAACTCGCGGTCGGAGGATCGCGGTTTCGATTCCCAGACCGGGTTTTGTGTGTGCTTATTGAGTGAAAACACCTAAAGCTCCACGGGTCTCCGGCAGAGGGTGGTGGCGACCCCTGTTGCACTCTTTCTCTCAATCTTTCTTCCTGTTTCTTGAGTAACGCTGCGATGGACTGACGTCCCGTCCAACTGTTGGGGGGGGGCACATACGCCACAGAAACCGGGAAACCGGGCCCATGAGCCTGACTAGGCTCGACAAGGGCGCATAAATATAAATAAAATACAAGAATAAACATTATTTTCCTTCTCACTGTTAGTTTTGTTTCATTTTGTAAAATAAAAATATATTTTATGGTTTATTGTTGTTTATATTTTGAATTACATATATATAGGTGAATCAAAATATTTTAAGTGCTTAGGGCTTCTATGGGTCTTAATCCGGCTCTTGGTAGAGAGGATCAAGAAAGTACGTAATGGTGAAAGCTTCGCAGCTACGGACCGCAAATTTGATGACAGTGCATCTATTATTCGTCCTGAGTGTCAATACGATATATTTATCGTTGATTCATTTAACACTGTGTTTTTTAGGAACCAAACTACCGTGATAAACGAGGAGAGACGTATCATAAAAATGGCCGCGGTTTACGTACATTCAAAGGCTTAGTAAAAGACGGATGGGAAGAGAATATCGCTAACGGGTATTGAACTACATTCCTATCGAATACATTTCAACATATATGTATTTCAGTGCGTCAGGAAGCGTGTGTGTATGTATGTATGTGTGCATGTGTGTGTACGTTGTTGCGTGTGTTTGTGCGGTATGCGTATGCGTGTGTGTAAACGGGAACCATCCCTGACTCAAATGACACTCACGATATTTTGTCAACACTTATCCGTAGCAAACTACGATCGAACTCCGACTCTTTTTGTCATAAGCTAAATTTTTCTTGCGGCAGAAAAGTGACTGTGCCTATATGTACGTGCGCACACTCTGTATGTGTACGTGTGTATATATACATATAAACAAATGCGTTGGTGTTATTCTCATCCAACGCTCTCTCTATCTCTTCTCTCACTCTCACTCTCACTATATACATAGATATAGATATAGAAATAGATATATAATATATATATATATATCTATATATATATATATATATAATATATAATATATATTATATATATATATATATAATATATTATATATATTTGACTCACCTGAACAACACCCATATGGACGCAGAGATGAAAATAAAAGATTTCACCATTGTTCGTGCGGATCGCACACACCGAAATAAGGGAGGGACAGCCATTTTATCCATGACTCCTTTTCACTTGATGCCAAGGACACATTTTCCAATGGCTACTGTGAATCGGTATCAGTATACAACAAAGCCAAGGACATAACCATTGTTGGTCTTTACAGGCCTCCCCAGGCACCTCTAAAGTACTTTGAAGAGTGCCTTAGCAAAGTCAAGTCCTTCCTTCGGAAGTACCACTCCGGAAACATAATAGTGATGGGTGATTTTAACCTCCCTCATGTGAACTGGCCCAAAATACTCCGAGTTAGGCAAGTGCTCTACATCAGATAGGGCAGCAGCAGAACTGCTCTTTAATCTGATGGATGAGTATTTCCTGACTCAGCTAGTGCTTGAACAACGAGACAGAATAAAACGATCTTGGATCTGGTACTGACCAATCACTCTAGCTACGTTCACAGCATTTCAGTCGAAAACACTCTCCTCTCAGACCACGACATGGTACTCTGCAATCTTAATTCCCGACGTATAAAAAAACAAACCAGCCAATCCCACTCCATGGCACCCATTTGACAACATAAATTTCCACAAAGCGGACTGGGGACAATCAGAAAGGATCTGTCTTCCATCGACTGGTCCTTTTACTCTCAATTCCCCTCATATTGAGACCGCGTGGCAGCACTTTGAAACATTGTCACCGACACATGCTCTAAACACGCTCCCAAGAAATCTACTAACACAAACAGAAACCGGCTCCCTAAAAAGAAAAAACACTCATCAGGCGCATCAAAAGACTCAACAAAAAAAATCAACCAATTAAAATATTCCCACACGCAACATCCACATTCAACAACAATGAAAAGACTAGAGCTGGAAAAACTTCATCTGCAGACTAACATGAAAACCTCCATTGAAAATCAAAGAGCTGTGGAGGAACAATGGGTAATCAAAAACATCAAAAAGAACCCAAAAGTGTTCTATTCTTATGCAAATAAGCATAGAACCACTGTCTCACATATTGGGCCATTGATTGATGAAAACGGCATTCCCCAACACGATGCTAAAGAAATGGCAGAAATACTGCAGAAACAATATTGCTCTGTCTTCAGTGTTCCCACTGATATTGATGTGAGGGAAACGAACGAAGCTGACTCCAACACAAAATCGCAGACATAACCTTACTGCCACCGACACATCGTAGCAGCAATAAATGAGGTCAAACATTACTTTGCTGTAGGCCCTGATAGATTTCCCGCCAGTCTCCTGAAGGAATGTAGATATCAACTTGCAGTCCCTCTGACCAACCTCTGGAGAAACTCGTTAGACGCAGGTTATATACCGAAAAAGTTTCTATCCCAGTCGGTCATCCCGGTTTTCAAACAGGGAAACAGATCCCTCGCAGTCAACTATCGCCCAATCTCACTCACCTCCCACATCATTAAAGTGTTTGAAAGAGTGTTAAGATCAAGGATAGCTGACTTCCTGGAGACCCACAAACTCCTAAATTCAAATCAGCATGGCTTTCGCTGTGGCAGGGACTGTCTAACACAGCTCTTACACCACATTGAAGATGTACTCAAAGCCTTGGGAACAGGTTCGAACTCTGACGTCATATACCTTGACTTCAGTAAAGCGTTCGACAGGGTAGACCATAACATCCTACTCTCAAAATTGGCAAATGTTGGAATCCGTGGAAAAGTTCTACACTGGATTCAGTATTTCCTAGCGAATAGAACACAACATGTTGTAGTTGATGGAGTCCACTCAAACCCAGTAAAAGTCACCAGCGGTGTTCCCCAGGGAACTGTTTTGGGTCCGCTACTCTTCATAATTTATGTAAACAACCTTTCCAGTGTCGTACATCACTGCAAAGTGAAAATATTCGCTGATGACACTAAGCTCCAGCAAATCGTCAATGAAGAAGCAGACCGAACTCAACTCCAGTCTGACTATATGCTGTGAGTCAATGGGCAGACAGAAACAAAATGCAACTGAATGAGGGAAAATTTGAGCTGATGCATTTTGGAAGAAATTCCTCACTAAAACAACCATACTCTCTTCCTTCAGGGGAACCGCTCACAGCCTCTAACAATATCAGAGACCAGGGTGTAATTGTTGATGACGATCTCAGTTGGAGTGCACACATCAACAAGAAGGTCGATACAGCTCGTAGGATGAGTTCCTGGATCTTAAGAACTTTCCGGTCCAGAGAACAAGGTGTCATCATACCACTTTTTTCATCCTTTGTACGGCACACCTTGAATACTGCTGCCCACTGTGGTCTCCTCAACACAAGACAAAACATCTCCAGAATTGAGTCACCCCAGAGGGCTCTCACTAAACAAATTGAAGGCATGGCTGCTCTCACTTATTGGGATCGCCTTAAAGCCTTGAAACTTTAACTCCCTCCAGCGTCGCCGTGAGCGGTACATCATTTGTACTATGTGGAAAATATACCGCCAACTTTGCCCAAACGACCTAAACATTAGCTTCAAGGTTCATCCGAGACTTGGACCACGGGCTATACGTCCCCTGCCAAATTCAAGATCACACATACATGTACACTGCAACATAATTTCTTTTCCTCAACAGCCCTGCCCTATTTAACATTGTCCCGAGGGAGATCAAAGAGGAAAAGGATCCCATCAACTCAATTCAACAGAGTCTGGATAGATTCCTTCAAAGAATACCAGATAAGCCACCCATAATTGGATACAACTCACCCAACAAGAACTCACTACTTGAACAAAACTGGATACAACTCACCCAACAAGAACTCACTACTTGAACAAAACTTGACTTAAACAGGATTCGAATAATCCTATCAGGTGGTGCTATTAAGTTAGACATGGCCTGGACCAATCTCTGTCGAAACATATCTAATTTTATCTAAGTTTTATATATATATATATATATAATAATATCTATAGTATAATATATATATATATATATAAAGATCATATATACTATATATACATGCATGCATGCATACAAACATACATTCATATGAATCAGAAAATATACATATGTGTGTGTGTGTGTGTAATAGTTATACATTATATATATATTTATCTAATTATATGTATGTATATTCAACACATACTATATATATATATATATATATATATATATATATTCTATATATATGTATGTATGTATGTATGTATGTATGTAGTATGTATGTATGTATAATGTATCTATGTATCTATGTATGTATGTTGTATGTTACGTATGTATCTATGATCTATGTATGTATGTGTGTATGGTGTGTATGCATGCATGCATGTATGTATTTATGTATGTATGTCTGTATACAGCAAAAAAAGATGTGTGTACATATGGTGGTTTATATGCACGTATGTGTTTAATACATATGTGTATGAATATACACACACACACATATAGATATATATATATATATATATATATATATATATAATATATTATATATATATGTATGTATGTATGTATTATCTGCATACATATATACATATATATATGTATATATATATATAATACATATATATAGATATATATATATATATAATATATATATATATATATAATATATATATAATATATATATATATATATGCATATATATGTGTTGTGTGAGAGGAGAGAGGAACAACGGTGTTTATATGTGTATGTATCTAGGCATTTCTGTGTTTACGAAAATATTTATTTGTTTGTTTGTTTTTAGTTTTATCAATCTTTTGACTTCGCTGTTTGTTTAATATTGTTGACTGTGGTTTGTCCGAATTTTAATCTTTTATTTTAAGCTTTGTACTTATAGATCAATAGGTTTGTACTTGTGCAGTGAACACACAAGCACACACACACACACACACACACACACACACACACACACACACATACATACGCACACACACATATACTTTTGTAAATACATCTATATTTACATATATTTATATACACATTCAAATATATATACATATATATATATATGCACATATATACATATACATACATATATATACATATAATTATATATGTTATAATATATATCTATATATAACATATATATATATACATACATATATATATATATACTATATATATTCATATATATAATATATATATATATATATATATATATACATATATAAACATATATACATATATATAAATAAATTTATACATATATATATACTCATATACACAGACATATATATATATATATAGGCATATATATATGTGTGTTTGTAAACAGAAACATATGTATATGTCTGTTTATTTTTTTAATATAAGCCATAAATATCATAAGCTCTTTAATAAAAACATTGTTAAGTCTAGCTATTCTGGTGCTTTATTTACTTTTACTTCTGAGATTTCTAACTTTAGATTCAACACCCAGGAAGTTATACAACACAAATAATACTAGAGATTCTTCTCGATAGATACTTATCTTTCGAAATATCTTGTCTGCTGCGCTAAATTCTTTCTCTTGACCATAGCATTTCCTCTAAATATTATATCGGTCTTGTTGAAAATTATGTTAAAACAATGTATTCCCAATATATATCGTTTTGATAGATGAAATCAAATATGACACAGCTTTCTCCAAGTATAATTGGTCCTTGAAGAATACAACATTTTACTTTTACTATTTGATATTTAGTAGACCATCCATTTAATATCTAGTTTACATCGCATTATTCTCATGGATTTGCTACCTTCTCTACCTCACCGACCGTGAAAATAACCGTTTTGTTTAAAAACTCCAATAATTTGAATGAAATTTTTGGGGTTTTTTTCCAATACTTGCTGCTATTAAAAGGAATTCTTGTTGCAGAATTTATATTATCAACCGGATGATTAACACTTAATATGTAATGGGTATATTTCATTTCAAACTTTCATTTTAGTGATATATCTTTTATATTGTTTGGGTTTTTTTTTTTCATTTTTTTATTTATTTCACTAGTTATCTCTCCTTTTCATCATCGATTATGCTTTACTATATCATGAATTTCAAATCACTCCAAGGAGGAGGTTTCTACATAGTCACCTGGTTTAACAGAAACAGCAGCCAAACAGCAGGCTGCGAGCTGGCAGAAACGTTAGCACGCCGGGCGAAATGCTGAGCGGTATTTCATCTGCCGCTACGTTCTGAGTTCAAATTCCGCCGAGGTCGACTTTGCCTTTCATCCTTTCGGGGTCGATAAATTAAGTCCCAGTTACGCACTGGGGGTCGATGTAATCGACTTAATCCCTTTGTCTATCCTTATTTGTCCCCTTTGGGCAATAAAGAAATAAGAAACAATAGCCAAATCTTCCTTGAATGATAACTTCCTTCTTCGAGCGGCTACTATTGAGAGGTGTTTCACTGCAGTGCACTAGAAATCACTCTTCTCCATTAGCTTTGCCAGATTCTCAGTCTCCTATTATATATCTTTGCCAATAACACCAATGCAGTTGAATCGTCCCATTTCTCAGACGGGTTACCATTGGCCCGATTTTGCGGAGGAGATTGGTAGTAAGAAGTCCGAGAACACCTGATGTCTCGACGGTGACCGGCGCAAACTGATAGCCATCGGTCAGGCCCCTATATTTATTTACACTCTTTACTCTCTTTTACTCTTTTACTTGTTTCAGTCATTTGACTGCGGCCATGCTGGAGCACCGCCTTTTAGTCGAGCAAATCGACCCAAGGACCTTATTCTTTGGAAGCCTAGTACTTATAACGTTAAGTTACTGGGACGTAAACACACTAGCATCGGTTGTCGAGCGATGCTGTGGGGACAAACACAGACACACAAACATATACACACATATATATATATATTATATATATATATATTATATATATATATATATATATATATATTATATATATTTTATACATATATACGATGGGCTTCTTTCAGTTTCCGTCTGCCAAATCCACTCACAAGGCTTTGGTACCCCGAGGCATTAGCAGAAGACACTTGCCCAAGGTGCCACGCAGTGGGACTGAACCCGGAACCATGTGGTTGGTAAGCAAGCTACTTACCACACTGCCACTCCTGCGCCTTTTATCTATTTTAACTATTCAGCAGTATCAGGGCCTAGCAGTGCTTAGACATAAACGAACTTTGAGTTTGTTTGAAATATGCTTGAAATATGCCCCCGCCAAAAAAATTTAACTAACCTAAAATTTGCTTATTTTAACTAATTATATTTTCAATCAACAACTTTTGAATCGTCAGTGTTTTTTACTGACGTCAGTCAATGCAATTGTTGTGGTGTAATTGTCGGGCGTCATTGGTTAGTTTTTTGTGACGTCATAATTCAATTTTTAAAGTCACTGTTCCTGTTTACAAAAACTCCCTAATTGAAAAGGAAAGCAATCCGGTTTCAAACTGAAGCAGCGACTTGCTACTAATTTATTTGGACAATTTCTACCACCGTTCGCACAATTATGTACACTAACTTAATAAAAATTGATCAGATCAATTGGAACCATGGTCGTAGTAACCAATGGAGAGCCAATGAAAGTTGATATGACTCGTGTTATATATATATACACCCTTTAAATCTATTTACTTTGGCCAAATAAGATTCTTGAAAATAATGAGTAAAGACAGACAAAGGGATTTAGTCGATTATATCGACCCTACTGCGTAACTGGTACTTATTTAATCGACCCCGAAAGGATGAAAGGCAAAGTCGACCTCGGCGGAATTTGAACTCAGAACGTAGCGGCAGACGAAATGCCTATTTCTTTATTACCCACAAGGGGCTAAACACAGAAGGGACAAACAAGGACAGACATAGGTATTAAGTCGATTACATCGACCCCAGTGCGTAACTGGTACTTAATTTATCGACCCCGAAAGGATGAAAGGCAAAGTCGACCTCGGCGGAATTTGAACTCAGAACGTAACGGCAGACGAAACACCGCTAAGCATTTCGCCCGGCGTGCTAACGTTTCTGCCAGCTCGTCGCCAAACAAGGAAGTAACATTCATTTAAGTGTAAAATACGCAATCTTTCTGCTGCTTTCACGGCTATACTGTGTTTGAAATATTACTTTCTTGTCTGTATGATACCTTAAACAATATATTTTTTTTAATTCCCAGTGCATTAAGATGCATTACCGTTACTTCTGTGTCTCCTTCATATCCCCATTATATAACCTATTCACTTCTCTTTCACTTCCGTTGGCCATTTTGTGAATATTACACACCGTCGCGGGCTTATAGCCTCAACTTTAACTTCTTTTCATGGCAACTGACTGTAGTTGCACGCAACAAAATTACAAATTCAAAAAAATAAAAAAAGTTTAAGTCCGTTATGACCCCCACCTCGGTTTCCCTGGTGTACAAATGGTTGAGATTACATCTTTCACTCCTGAACGGGACCTTGGCGCCGTTCCGTCGCAGAGTCAACTTCCCAGCTAATGTTGGAACTTATTTACAGCTGAGTGGACTTACTATATGGCACACCGTTTCAGCATCATTGCGGCACGCTTTGATTCGAGGAAAATTTGGCAACAGTTTCTGGATGGTCAAGCGACCGCGAAGCAGCTTCTTCGTTGCTTCATAGTCGGGATATATGAGCAGAAGTAACCCGCGCAGTTGCTGATAGCGAAAGCTCTGTCCATAATGGTCAAGAGGACATCCAGTATAGGTGGGTATAAATAGCGGTACACAAGCTAAAATAGGGAGTACCAGTCATATAATGGGGTCAACTTCATAGACTATATTCCCCTTCCATTATTTGAGGGGTTTTTATGACTTAGTTAAGAAAAATAGGGCAGTGAGCTGGCAGAATCGTTAGCACGCCGGGCAGAATGCTTAGCGGCATTTCGTCGGTCTTTACGTTCTGATTTCAAATTCCACTGAGGTCGACTTTACCTTTTATCCTTTCGGGGTCGATAAATTAAGTTAATGCGATCGAATTTCCTCAACCCCCAAAATTTCAGGCCTTGTGATAGCAGAAAGGATTATGTCTAAGTTTAGATAATTAGTATTTTAGTATGTTTCATATAAAAGAGTGGTAGGAGGACAGAATCGTTACAGTGCGAGGAATGAAATCCCTTGTGGTATTTATTTACGTCCCTTCATATTCTGAGTTCAAAACGCTTTGAGGTCAGTTGTGCTGTTCTCGCTTACGTGGCTAGATAAAATAAATTACCAGTTAAGCACAGGATCGATTTAATATTTCTAGAGACACCGTAGATGAGAATAGAATTATAGGATCTTTTCGGTTTGAACGGCAGTTTTTTCTAGCGGTGTCATATGAAATTGTCACCCATAATTATGACCCTAGTATTGATCTATTGCATTTCAATCTGTTTTAGGGTTAGGGTTAGGGGTGGGGGAATGGTATCTTTTTTTCTTCACAAATGTAAGTAAACCCAATCTGTTTCTTAAACGAGGGACATATTCATACGGCACAGAATATTTTTTTTACCTCAATAGACGTCATTGGTTGACATTGCAGAAATTGAAGATAAAAAAAAAGACAAATATCTTACAAACTATAGAATTTTCTCAATAAAGCCAAAAGAAAAAAAACGTTTTATAAACACATTCTACCAGTATACGAAGTTTAAAAGTGTTTAGTTACGTGGAAATTATGTTAAAACTGCCGTTCAAACCGAAAAGATCCGAATTATATTTGGAAGTTGCTTTTCAACCTTCCAGGGGTTGATGAAATAAAGTGCCAGTCACGAACATGGCCGATTTAATGTTACTGTAGACATTCCAAGTAAGAATGGAAATATTCTAGAACACTAAGACTTTTTATCTTTCCAGTGTCGATAAAATAATGTACCAGTCACGTACTGGTATCGATTTACCATTTCAATAAAATATCTTAGATGTGAATGGAACTATAATCGTAGGCTTAGACTAACTTTACCATTCATTCTTCAGGAATTGATAAAGAAAGTACCATTCGAGTACTAGGATCGATTTAATATTCCGATAAAGACATCCAAATTGTGAATGGCGTTTTATTGGAAGACTAACACATAAGACTAGCTTTAAATTTCATTCTTCTGCAATTGAGAAAATAAAGCAGGTTCTTTTCACTTTGACCGGCAGATTTTAAAAATAATTTCTTTGTAACTAAACACTTTTAAATTTCGTATACTGGAAGAATGTGTTTATAAAACATCTTTTTCTCTTGGCTTTCTTGAGAAAATTCTGTAGTTTGCAAGCTATTTGTTGATTAATTTCTTGCATTTCGGCAATTTCAACCAATCAATGACGTCTATTGAGGTGAAGTCAATTTCTGCCGTAGTGTCAACAAACTACAGAATTTTCTCAAGTAAGCCAAGAGAAAAAAACGTTTTATAAACACATTTTACCAGTGTGGAAGCACTCCGTCGGTTACGACGACGAGGGTTCCGGTTGATCCGATCAACGGAACAGCCTGCTCGTGAAATTAACGTGTAAGTGGCTGAGCACTCCACGGACACGTTTACCCTTAACGTAGTTCTCGGGGATATTCAGCGTGACACAGAGAGTGACAAGGCCGGCCCTTTGAAATACAGGTACAACAGAGACAGGAAGTAAGTGTGAGAGAAAGTTGTGGTGAAAGAGTACAGCAGGGATCACCACTATCCCCTGCCGGAGCCTCGTGGAG
>NW_021835562.1:65000-66557 GCF_006345805.1 Octopus sinensis
TAGTAGTAGTAGTAGTAGTTGTTGTTGTTGTTGTTGTTGTTGTTTTTAGTGGTGGTGGTGGTGGTGGTGCTGTCGATATTAATAGTTATGGATTTCTTACTGTTGTTGTCGTGGCCGCCGCCGCCGACATCAATCCAAATAACTGTTGACGTTACTGTTATTGTCGCCTATTGTTCTTATAGTTGGTGTTGCCATTCATGTTGTTCTTGTTCTTATTCTTGCAGTTGTTGTTGTTGCTGTTGATGATGATGATGATGTTATTCTGCGAGTTCAAAGCTTGTCTTACGCTTTCTTTCTTTTTTTGGTTACTGTTTTTAATGTTTGACTTTTGTTTGTTGTTTGTTTTCACAGTTCTGTGAGGAGTTTCACTGTTGGCGTTACCTGGCAACACCAGTAAACAAGTTACTCACGTGACGACAACGACGCACGTACACATATACACATACACTCTCTCTTTTCTCTCTTCTTTCTCTCTCACTCACACACACACTCACACACATATATGTATGTATGTATATAATATATATTATATATATATATATATATATATATTATATATTGTATATGTATGTAATTCAATATATACGTTTAAATATTTGTTGTGCAAGATTTTTTATGTGAAGTCGTGTGTGTTGAAACAGATATTGTTATATTTCGGAATGGTCATATGCCAGTTTAGCCAATAAATATAAAAAATAAATATCACTGAAGCAAAATAACACCAAATATATAGTGCGTGTGTTTTTATTGGCTAAACTGGCAATATGACCATTCCGAAATATAACAATATTCAATATATATATATTGAACTACATATATACCAACTACATACAAACGCATATGTTCATACACATACCTCACGCATACATACATACATACATGCATACACGCACACATATGCATACACATACATACATACATACATGCATGCATACATACATACATACATACATACAGACATACATACATACATACATACATACATACATACATACATACATACATACAGACATACATACATACATACATACATACATACACATACACATACATAAATACATACATAAATACATACATACATACACACATACATAAATACATACATACATACATGCATACATGTGTTCTCTGCGTGTATATATGAAGATGTATATGTGTATGTATGTAGTTTGATATTTAAAAAGGGCGCTCCTATGACACACTCAAAGTCTCGTTGAAGAGCTTAGAGATCCACCCTGACACCGGACACCCAGTCTGGCGAAGAGGCACCAACAAAGGTGCCGCCTCGTGCAAACAGAACCGGATTGCCAAGGCACAAGGAAAACGCCACCTACGCAAATCCAGAAACAGCTCCTTGCATTCAGCCGCAACAGACCCACCGTGCCCGACCTGCGACAGACCCTTCAGAACACGTATCGGACTGATCGGCCCGTCTTCTTTTCGCACCTGATGTCTTTGGTCATCGTCGACAAAGACAAAATAAATGATAGTTTGATATACTTCTATTAATGCAATACCAGGATACATCAGCACTTACAACATAGATCCTCATTCAAG
>NW_021835563.1:0-39289 GCF_006345805.1 Octopus sinensis
CCATATAACCTTCGAACAAGGGAGGTCAGTCGCTCCACACTACTTGACCGGCAGCAGCAGACGCGTTTCGGGGTATTGCCCCTTTTCAATGCAGCGTAGCCAGACCAGTAGGTGTCGCTTCTGACAATATATATCCTTTATATATATATATATATACATAAATATACATATATACGACGGGCTTCTTTCAGTTTCCGTCTACCAAATCCACTCAAAAGGCTTTGGTCGGCCCGAGGCTATAGTAGAAGACACCTGCCCATGGTGCCACGCAGTGGGACTGAACCCGGAACCATGTGGTTGCTAAACAAGGGACCTCCTAAGCGTGACCTAGACAATTTCGAGCAACATCTTGAACATCAAATTTAAACCTAGAAAAATAACAATCAAGCCCCGCTTAACTAAAATCAATAATATCCTCAAGAGTCTTCAAAAATACTCTGAAATTCTCTTCCAAGCCGTCAAACCCGGCAACATTTATAATGCTTCTCTAGATAAATACCGAGAGCTAATACACAAATAACTACATAAATGATACCGTATTGTGCCAGTCTCGTTCTAAAAGACATTTACATCAAGAATCGTGATCTGGTTTTTAAACGCGCATTAGAAGATAGGACCGGACGTTACTTAACTCGCGCACTCCATATTAACGCAGAAGACCATAAAATAAAATCTGCCGAGAACCCTTCCGTTCACCTCATTTGTCCCTTCAGTTCAGATATAGGTAAGATTAGCAAGATTTCATCAGACAGGATTATACCCCCAACTACACCTATGGACTGAAATTACTCAAGCCGTCCAGTCGTTTAATTCCTAAAGCCCTAAACATACTTTTAAATTCATCCAGATCGACATAGACCAAATTACTCTGGTGTATCCTTCTCAACAATGTCCTCATTTTTGCAATGATACAATCTAACTTCTCTTGTGACGATATTGATACCATCTTGGCCGCCCGTCGACATGTGATAAAACTGAGTAATTCTAGGCCAATAGAGTCATTCGGGATTCTCGCAACCGCGAAATCGAACAGATTAGAAAAAGACCAAGATATCTTTTTAAAACGGTGGGCCTCTGCATCACTTTATGTAGCAGCCTTAACACTTCTAATTTCCTAGATGTCACCCTAGATCTATAAAGTCAAATTTTCAACCCATGCCATAAACTTAAGGGGAACCTCCACTACGTCAACTTTTCCTCCATCCACAACGCCAGTTGTCCTAAACTCTATCGTAGATATCGTATCAAAACGGATTTCATCACTGTCCGCCAGTAAGGAAATATTCGAAAAATACGCTGAATATTATAATAGCGTGACGGTCATAAGAATTCGATCGAATATAACCCTGTGTAGAACATTCCTCCCTCAACTAACCTTGGAACCAAGAATACACCCGTCCTCCACATAAAACAAAAAATATCCCGAAAAACCGATCGTCCTACTAGCCTCCCAAATTTTAAAGTAGTAGATGATCTAACAAACAATCTCCCCACTCGGTGACCCTTGACACTAACACTGTCTCAGCCCGCCGATATCAACACCCTTATGCCCTTTCAAAACCCTTTATTTACTCGGATAAACCTATCAATCGGAATAAGATAACAAGAACACGTGAAGTTATCTGGTTTCGGTTCTCTAAACAATTCTTTTTTTTCCCAACAGAAAGAAAACGAGGTATTGAACCTCTCACTACAATTTTTACAATTATTGGACTTAATAGTCCATAACAAATAATAACATACAATAATATACAATAAAATATTCAATATACAATCAACACTAGTCCATTTACAAGTGAGGCACTGAGATTCTTATACATTATAAAACTGAGGCTTTTCAACCTCTTGTCAATCCTCATTATCGCTTGTGTACGTGTACTCCACCATATCCCCTGCTTGCTTTAAAATCAAGGTATGCTCCGAGTTGGCGTCACCCGGCCACGAGCGATATTCCTCCTTTAGTCCCCCCAGCCTATGAAATATGCGCAGCGTTATGAACTCCACACCCATCTGCGGAGGCAATTCGGGTTACCGTGCGAAGGCCAAAGGTACTCCCTTGTAGTGTTCTACTACCACCTTTTCCACCACTCCCCCTCTATAACAGAAGAACAGCAGTTCATCCACCTCCGGGTCCGAAAAATCAATTCTACCGTTAGCGGAACAATTCTTACCAAGTGTGTCTACCCACGCCACCCCGCCGGTTGCACGACCCCCACCGATGAGGCTCCATGTCTCCGACTGTCGGCAATATCACGTTTCTCCTTTATCCTCTTTTTGCTTCTTGACTGGGGGAGGGTGCATCTCGTCCGTGATCGGAACATGTGCCTCCCCTCCCGCATTCCCAGAATCCTTCGGTGAGCACCCATTATTACTCACCTTCTTCCTTTTGCGGCTCTTCTTTGAGGCATCCTCTGTCTCATAAGCCGCCTGCATTCCTTCTTCTACAGAGGTCTCCGTCAACAGCTCCAGGACTTAGCTTTGCAGTTGAGGACAGTTATTTTTTATATGGCCAGGCTCCAGGCACCGATAACACTTGGAGGGGGGCTCCCTCAAGCATCACCGGATACTTGGACCAGCCGATTCTCAAAAAGTCTGGAAATACAAGACTTTCGGCTGACTTGGTCCAGAGGGTCAAAACAGCTTTTGACCCCTCCCAGTAAGCCGCAGGCAGAATATTTACATTGAAGAGCTTGGTGCTACTGCCACCAAGACCCAGGCGGATAGTATCTCCTATCCACTCGGTCTCTTCTCTCGGGTGGAAAGCCGCAAACCCAAGCCCTCGTCAAATTCTTCCCACAATAAGTGGGAAGAAACAAAATTTCATTGCCTTCCAGGAGCTGGCACGCAAATTCACAATCCACTTCTGGGAAGTCAAATAGTACCACACGTTTGCATATTTGACCCTCCGAGTGATAAACTTAATAGCTGGCTTAGATTCTGCTATCTCTCTTTCGATTCTATTTTTTGAAAACGGCAATGGCGTCGAGGATCCTGGAGTAGGTCCTCAAAACCACCGTCTTACATTCAAGTTCTTTTAATCATCTTTTGGGTGGTATAAATTCCCACTCCACCAACTTTCCATTGTTCTTTGCCATGTTTCTTTTTTAAAAGTCCAAAAAACACCTCATAAAATACAAAATAATTAAGGAAAAAGAAGGAAGAGTTAAAAGTCCAAACAAAAGAAGAAGAATAAATTAACAGTTCAATAAAGAGTCTTTTTTAATTAAAAAAGGGGTGAAGAGAGAGCAACAGTTCAAAACACAGCAGAGGCCACTCGGTACTCCAGGCCAAAATTTTAACGCAAATCATTCCAATTTTCTTCTCATAGGTAATCCTTAACAGGAACAATATTGTTGAAACCTTTTCTAAAAATTCCCAGAGTTATTCCTGGACAAATATTATTCTCACACAAAATTTTGCGGCAGGATACGCCCACAAAAACAATAATTTTCACAGTTAAGTCAAAAATTATTCACTCAGCTACAGGAAGACTAGAATCCAGTGAGGACTTCTTGTTTGCAAAAAATAATTGCGGCAGACAACATGCCCCCACTAGACCCCCAAAAAAGTCTTACCTTACAACTAAGTTTCCAAACTCTTCAATTTAAGAATGCTTCAAAAACACGTCTTTAGTCTTTACTGCTTCAGTATCAAACACAACTCCGATTCGCTAAGCACAATGAGGTAAGCAAGCTACATACCACACAGCCACTCCTGCACTGATTCTGGTGATGATTTTCAATTTTTTTTTCACCCCAACGTTTGAAATGATGGCAGGAATCTCTTTAAAAGTTGTGTGAATGTTTTGATTTTTTTCAAATCCCCAATCCCAGTCGGTAACGATTTTGGCCAATGATTTTGAATAACGCATTAACAAAAGTTTTGAATGAAAAATTTTGGAAATCGGTGATCACCATTATAATACATGCTTTTTTTCAAACAAAATGTGAAACGTAGTTTGAAAACAATGGTGACATTTTAAAATTTTGTTCCTTAACCTCGCATATTCCCAAAACGATGTTATTTTCCCAGCAGCTTTTGCATTTTTTGTCCAACTTTAAGGAAAATCGACGAGTGAGCAAGGCTCATGGCAGTGAGTTGATTTCAGTTGAGAAAAAAATTGGTAATTTCGCCGGAGCAGTAGTTTTATAAAATCAATAGACGTTTTGCGTGCAAATACCCATAGGGGTTTTATTTTTGGCCGTAAATTTCATATTTTGTATCCGATTTTAATGAAATATGAAGTGTAGGTAAATGATTGGTGGGGTATATGGGAAATGTATTTATTTAATTCAAAAGAGCTTGAAAAGGACATAAATGTACATAAGCATTTCCATACAGACATTCTTAACGATTTTGTAGAATTTTACATGTGATTACAGCTCATGTCCATTAGTTGACACCTGTATTAAGAGTTGACAAAAATCGATAACTGCGAGTGAGAGGGAGATTTCAAAAAAACAATGGGCTTTTTGTATGCAATTACCCATAGGATTAGTATTTTATGCTGTAACTTTTACACAATTCATCCGATTTTGATGAACTTTGACTTTTAGGTAAGGTTTATGGCCGGAGTCATGTAGTAGAATTAAAATTAAAATGATGAAAGGCAGAAATCGTCAAAATAATTCACAATAAAATAATGAACTGATTCTGAAGAAAATTGACCAGTGTGTAAAATTAAGCACTTCGACATATAAAACGTCGATATTATTTATACAATGTATTGAGATTTAAATGTCAATGGAATATTTTCATGTAAATGGTCAGACGTATTCGTCTTATGTGTTTAAACACATTTAAACATATCTAAACACATAAGAGGTATCACATAAGAGGCAATGTTGGATTGCCTCATGCTTATATGTTTTAATCTAAGCGTACCTGCTGATGAGGACTTCGCCTAGAAATAATTTTATTTGCTAAAAAAATGTCTGAATCCGTTGTCTAGGAGATAGAGTTAAGCATTTCATAAATTTCATTCCATTCGAAGATTATCCCTAATTGTGGTTTGGATTTTAGCTGTTCCTTCTGGCGTGCAGCAAATCCTATGACGGGTACATCTTATGTGTTTAAATGTGCACTGTATTTATATCTAACAATCTATCTATTTATCTATCTATCTATTTATCTATCTATCTATCTATCTATCTATCTATCCATCTATCTATCTACCTATCTATCTATCTATCTATCTATCTATCTATCTATCTATCTATCTATCTATCTATCTATCTATCTATCTATCTATCTATCCATCTATACACATGTATATACATAGTTGAAGTTTACAGAAAAATAAAAGACGAACACAGATATATGAAATAGGTGTGTATTAGTTTGACACTCCGGAAAGTGTGAAAGCGCTGTACGTTTCGAGCCTACGATCTTCAAAAGTAAAGAAAATGAGGAAATCACAGAAGTTCAAAAAGGATTAAATGTTCTAGTGTATTGGAGGGATATTTCATTAACAGATGAGTCCCGTGAGATCCATAAGTATATCCAGTGGCAGTCGGGTAGAGTGCAGATATGTAGAATCGGAGAGGTGCAGAAAGATCAGGCAGTAGTAAGTCCAATATGTAGGTATATAAAGCAGGATAAAATAGGTGCGACCACTTGAGCGTACAATAGATTCATATATATATATATATATATACATACATAAATATATATGTATATCTATATAAGTGTATGTGTGTATAAAGTCAATGGCGTGTCTGCGTAATAAGAAGCTTGATTTCAAACCACATGGAGTAGTGGTCAATGTTAATACGTGCTGCCTTCACCAAGTGTCCAATTCTATATACTCGTGTCGTGAGACGTTTTGTTGTCAGAAACTGAAAGAGGTCTGTCTTATGTATATACATGGGTGTATGAGTGTGTGTGAGCTTTAATTATTGTGGTTGTAATAGTCTCTGGAGATATTCCGTTCCCGTAACTTAACAGTTCCTCAAAAGAAACCGATATAATAAGTAACAGACTTTCAAAATTTAAATACAGTGGAGAATATATTTGAATAAAATACCTTCTAGGAGGGTTGCCAGGATAGCTGCTGATTAATGACTTGAATAATTGGAAGATAATATTCTCTCTATATATATATGTATGTGTGAGTGTATGTGTGTGAGTGTGTATATATGACATATACTGGTATGCATGGGTATACGTATGCATGTATATATATATATATATATATATATATATATATATATATATAGGTGTGCTTACACACACATACATATATATATATTTATATATGATTAAGTGACAGACCCTCCGTAAATTAATCCAATTAATAATGAAAGATATTATTTATAATAAAATATAAATATAATTATATTATTAATAATATACTAAAACATACTATACTAAATTATGCACATTAAATCGACGAGGCGCGTTTCGTAACCATATATTTAAATCGACTTTATCAAAATTGATAATCTGAAAAATGAATACATAGCTACTCTTCAGGTCTAAATAGCATAAAAGAAATTTACAACATAAGTGAAGACATCAAAATTAACCCCTTCATTCCATATATATATATATAATATATATATATATATATAAATAAATTTAGGCATATAATTCTTATGCACATATGTATACACACAATAACGCACAAAATACGCTCATTCTTATATCCACGCACGCAGACATAATGGCACACACACAGACACACCTATATATATATATATTTTATATGTATATATATATATATATATATATATATATATATACTATATATATATATATATATATATTATGTGAAATAGAAAGATGAATAATCTTGTAGTAGATTAATCAAAAGTTTAACCGATACCTGAGTAGCAAAAATCACAGCAGTAAACAGCAGGGTCGGAGGTACAACCATCTGGCGTTGCAACCGTGCGTTGGTGCGGATAATTGAAATTAAAACATTATTGGTGAATTGAAGAAATGGAGCTGAACGCAGATTGAACAGAAATCGTTTTATTTCATTCTACACGTGTTTCGAAAGGCACAATTACAAAATCCGATTGAATAATGGGACCATATTGTGTCCTTCTCTTCAGAAGGAAAAAGAAATCCGCTGGAAAAACAAAAGCAGAACAGAGGCTGAGCAAAAACAAATCGAACTATGCTCCTAAGAGCCCATGGCGAAACTGTTTATCAGTGTATGTTGAGAACCGGTGGCTGAAGAATTCAACGGGTCAGGCATCGGTCAATCATGTGGGTGAGGGTGTATAGATGTTCTTTGTGACCGAGCATAAAGTTCTGACACCCACATGATTGACCGATGCCTGACCCGTTGAATTCTTCAGCCACTGGTTCTCAACATACACTGATAAACAGTTTCGCCATGGGCTCTTAGGAGCATAGTTCGATTTGTTTTTGCTCAGCCTCTGTTCTGCTTTTGTTTTTCCAGCGGATTTCCTTTTTTCTTCCTGAAGAGAAAGACACAATATGGTCCCATTATTCAATCGGATTTTGGTAATTTGTGCCTTTCGAAACACGTGTAGAATGAAATAAAACGATTTCTGTTCAATCTGCGTTCAGGTCCATTTCTTCAATTCACCAATAATGTTTTATATATATATATATATATATATATATATATTAGGAACACGACACACATTCGGAACACAACACACACTTAGTGTGAGCGATATACTTTCATAACGTGTAGGAAGGTTTACTATGAGAAAAGGAAAGAAGTAAGCAATTAGAGAGCGAACTTTTCGCCTTCTGTCACACAATTTCAAATTTGAAAATTATGTGGTAATTTTGAAATTTATTGATTTATTCGAGAACAAGTTTAGAAATCACATCAGCGGTTCGAAGTTTTATCATTTTTACCCAATCAGAAAAAAAAGATTTGGAAGCTAAGCTGTTTGTGTGTGAACACTTGTATCATAAAACAGAAGTAGGAGAGATTTTAAACAAAATGAAAGCAATGATTGATTTTAATTCACATACACACACAGAGTGAGAGTGAGAGAAAGAGCATCAAATAGTATGGCAAATATAAGACACATGGGTAGTGAAAGATATAGAGTGGGAGGTTGAGATCTCAAAGTTCGGTTATTTCACCTGGAGGGATATGATATTTATTATATTTTATGGACGATGTTTACCTTGGGAATCGGATTTCGAAAAGCAAATTCGTTTTACTCGAGGACGCAATGTTTCAGAGGCTCGCAGGTCTGAAAACATATAAAAAAAGCACATACACCCGTATTTTTATAGCGTATATATAGCGTATGCATTTCTGTATGTGTGTATGTGTGTATGTATATATATATGTATGTATATATGTATCTATGTATGTATGCATGTATGTATGTATGTATGTGTGTATATTTGTGTGTATAAATGTATGTATGTATGCATGATTGTATATACATATATATTATTATTATAATTATAATATATATATATATATATATATATGTATATATAGTAGAAATATGTTATATATATATATATATATGTACATATATTAGAAATATGTTACAAGAAGAAAATAGAAAATACACGTCGAAATGTAAAGGGAAAATATGAAAAATCAACGAAAATGCACATTATAAATATAACAAAAAAACACTTTTTATGAAAGGTAATGACAGATATATACCTTTAGATGGATTGAGGTAGAAATAGGAGTCACAAGATTCATTATTATGAGATGATTAAAGAGTCAGAAAGCATACCATGCTTTCATCATAAGCCATTCATTGCTTTGAATGAACACCGGCTAATGAACAGTGTTAGGTCTAATAGTGCTTGAATAAAAAGATTATTTGTAAGGGAGGTAAGTCGTTCTGGATTTTGTGCAGTAAGGTTAGATATAGAATTTGAATCTGAATTTTGTAAGGAATGTATAGTGGTTTATGGTGTTAATTGAAGGGATAGTAGTGTTCTGTATTAAGTTGTGTCTTTATATTCAGTTGGGGAAGATATTTATTGATGAAAATTGCCTATTTAATCAACCTTTGTTGCATTGATGTGTTCTGTGAACATTGATAGATGTGGAAAATTTGGAAATTAGGATTAAGATTCCTAGCACACCTTTCAATGTATTCACTAACCTGTAACTGTCTGTATTGTGGTTGGCGAATTTGTTCCTTGTGGATGGTGGTTCTTCAACGGATTGATATTCTTGTTTGTCTAATATAGTGGTTACCACATCCTAAGCATGTCATGGTATAGATTAGATTTTCCGAGTATCGGGTGAACTTTGAATTGATCTTAAATATTTCCTCTTGTTTGAAGTGGATTTCTGAATCCTCCAAAAGGTTGGGACATGTTCCACAGGTGAGACGACCACACTTTTTCTCTTTTGGCTCTGTTGTTAGTAGATATAGTCTTGCGCTGGTTAATTGTTTTTCAATGAATTCGGTTGTAGTTTGCCTTTTTAAATTTTGTATGAGCTTAAAATTTCGCTCGTTGTTTTGTCTCCTGTGAGGATGGGAAGATTTTGGGTGATAATATTGAAGGCTTCGTTGTTTCTAGGGTTATGTGTGGAAATGTACGGGAATATTTTTTAAGTCTGGTTTAGTATTTCGGCTAGCATGCCTTAATATTTGTATATCTATTTCCTTAGCTCTTTTAATGTATTTTATTTAGTGTTGATCTAATTTCAAGGAGTCTTATTCACGAGTATATGTATCCGAAACTATTGTACAGATTCTTTTCGCTAGATTAAAAAGTGTATTAATTTTTATGCGTTTGGGGTGTCAAACAATAGGTATTGTTTAGAATCTGTGGGTTTATAAAATATGTCTGTTTCTATGTGGTTGTAAACTATTTTAATTAAGATGTCCAGAACAGGGAGTTGTTTACTGTTGTGTTCCAGAGTGAATTGTATATTGCTACGTATGTTGTTAAGCATTACTTTCAAATCAAGGAGTTTGTCCATGCTGTATTTCCAAAGTATGAAGCAATCATCCAAATACCTCATCCAGTTCTCCTTTAAATAGCAATTAAAAGAGGCGCCAATAATTTTCTAGTGATGATTGGTATAACTTCAGTTCTAGGTAACCCATTTCAAGGTTTGAAATCACTGGAGTAGCTCTGGTTTCCATTGCAATTCCACATTTTTTCGATAGTAAGTTATATCGAACATGAAATAGTTGTTCAGCAGGATGAATTTGAGTGCTTCGATTATGATTCTGTGGTTAATGCGTCCTGAGATATCTTCTGGGTATTTTCTAGCCAGAATGTGATTGCTTCTATACCAGAGTCGTGTGGGGTATTGGTGTACAGATTAACCACATCGAAAGATACCAGCAGCGTTCCTTCCTTTACTGTATTCGGGAGGTGGTTCAGCATGTCTAGGTCATCCCTGATAAAGCTTTTCACATATTTGTAAAGAACGTTTGGAGTAAGAAATCGAGGAAGTTGCTTAAATGGTGGGTTCCACAAGAAGGGCGAACTATGAGAGGTCTCAGTTTGAGGTCAGTAGGTGGAGGGACATTAATGCATAGGCTTGTAGAGATTTTGCAGGCTTCACAAATGTGTGGATTTTTATGTATTTTGGGTAATCCATAGAATAGACTAGGACTGTATTTAAAATTGGTTAAAAAGTCTATTTCAAGGTTAGTGAGACCCTTTCTATGAATTTGGAGTAAGGAGGGCAAGTTTTTCAGTGTTTACTGTGGGTGGTTATGTATTAATTTCTCATAGTAAATATTATTTTCCAACATGGAAAGTGTTAAATATTTGTAGTATTCTGTATTCACCACTACTACCGCACTTCCGTTGTCGGCTTCTTTGGAATACGTTGAATTTCGAATTTACGAGGCAAAATTATTGGTGTAGAGTTTAGCCAGCGTTCGTAGATTTCTGCCTTGTGGTTGTTTTAATCGTATTCCAGAAAGAAAAGTTTCTGGCTTTAATGTTTCATTCCATATGTGGATAATGTGGTTTTTGATAGATGGTGTGGAGGGATTGCTATCTTGTGTATCATCTATAGGAAGATTTACCAGTAGCACTCAAGAGCATCCTCACACAAAACTCACACACACAGAACACACACACACACACGCACACATACACACACACAAATATATATATATATATATATATATATATATATATATATATATATATATATATATTATGTACAGGTTACAGTAAATATAGTGTCGTCTTAATTACGCAAAAATGAAAAAAACACTGAGATCCCATTTTAACAGGTATATTTACCAAAATAACAGAAAAAATATCTTGAAAGTAAATGTATTCAATAAATTCGCTCTTGGCTTCAACCACGTCTTCCGGTCAGCTACGGAATCACATGCAACTCTTTTGGACGGTCACCTTGTTTAATTTCGTGAATACTGCCATAATCCTTGTATTCAGTTTATCTTTGATGTTACAAGGGGTTTTGCTGACCTCTCAGTCAACTGCGCACCATGCATGATAATCAAGGGGGTTCCAGTTTGGGGAGTTAGATGGCGTGACTTTATGGGTGATGTGGTCGCAAAATTTGTCTGACAGCCATGGCTGGGTTCTGCTTGTTGTATGACATGGTACAGTGTCTCCCTGCTAGAGATAGGATCTTCCAGCAGCCATCCCATTGCTCCAGGGAAGCAGGACCATCTCCAGGCACTTGATGTTGACCTCCGTCTGAAACCTATTTCTTTACTACCAACAAGGAGCTAAACACAGAGAGGACAAACAAGGACATACAAACGGATTAAGTCGATTATATCGACCTCAGTGCGTAACTGGTACTTATTTACTCGACCCCGAAAGAATGAAAGGCAAAGTCGACCTCGGCGGAATTTGAAATCAGAACGTAGCGGTAGACGAAATACCGCTAAGCATTTCGCCCGACGTGCTAACGTTTCTGCCAGCTCGCCGCCTCAATTCTGAAACCGTGAATGAAAGCATAATTTCACCATCACAAGCGATCGTTCCAAACACCATGATGTTGACTGGACGTTTGATTTTTATCAATCTCAGTACATGTCCTCGGATTGCACATTCCTCTGACTGACACCCAAACACTCTGAAATGTTCATATTAGATCTTTCGGCGTGAATGCCAAGCAGTACAGCATGTCGTTTCCAAAATAAATTCTGGCAGAGTGAATTACGACATGGCGCTGTTTTTCTCACAGACGGTACCCAACTGATCATACTATACTGAGTGGTCGACAAAATCAAAAACGAAGAACGCGCATGCGCGAAATTAAAAAAGTAATGGTGACAATTTCGTGTTGAAACCTGTATATATATGTACATTCGATAAGGCATTAGCATAATTGTGAAATAATATTTTCTACTGTATTCAGTCCCACTGCGTGTACTCTGGCTTACAGCACAACAAACTCGTGTATATTTGTTCAAGGTAACTAAAAGAAACCCATCGTATACATACAAAGTGGAATCGTAATGTTCCTGGATGAGTTATGTTTAATAAAACTAACTTATATTAACTTCATCTCATTCGGTAATGTCACCTTGTGCAGGTATACACCGCCAAGCTTTTCGAATACACCCGATCCAGCTTTCTTGACACTTTTGGAATCCGGCCTCTTGAGGACATCTTGATCTCAACAACGGTGTTAAATTTCCTATTGATCACGATCTTTGTACCGTATTTTCTTCTTGTGGAAGAGATGGAGGTCACCAGGTGCTGAATCTGGCAAAAAGGACATGCACGGAAGCGATAGCATGTTGCTTTTGGCAAGATACCCACGAGTGTGGTGACAGAGTACATTGTCGTCGTGAAAAATCCAATAATTCGCTCACCACAAATCCAGTCAGTTTTCCCGAATGTCATCCTTGAAAAGCTTTAAAATGTCGCAGTTGATTCCTCTTTTGAACATGGGGTTCGAATTCTCAATACACAACCCGATGATGTAGAAACAATATTGAAAATTATCTTGATTAAGCTGTCAATCTCTCGTACACCTGCGCACTCGAAACATTATGTACGACCCATTGTCTCATCGCTATAAACTTGCCGATGCATGCTCCATCTCTCTATAGCAGACTTCCCAATTTTTACATAAAATTTCATGTTTGGTGCTTTCTTCCATACCCGACCTGTTCATACACGTCATCACAAAAATACAAATTCCACATCGTATGAAGTATACACATCGATGTTACTCAGCATAATACTCCATGAAGGTCACTGCTCGCTGTGACCGTGCATTCAATCATGTGCATCCAAGCGTTGGCGCGCTATAGAGTTTGCCCGTGAAATTTTGATACAACCGCGTAGATATATATATATATATATATACATACCTATATATACTACCAGTAATACTTGTCGTTGATCGGGTAATTCAAATGGAGTCAGAGAATGGCAGAATGCCACTTATATCTGAACACTATACAAATATTCCTTTAAAAAAACTTTTCTTCTAATTTTTCTAAATTTAATTATTTAATCGTTACAGTTGAAAAGGTCTCAAAATGACCGAAACCGGTACTGAAATGTTCTTTATAAAATTATTTTAGCATTTTCTATTTTGACTTGTTTTTTCATATATATATATAATATATATATATATATATATATATATATATATATGTGTGTGTGTGGTGTGTGTGTGTGTGTGTGTATGTATATAGTAGTAGTTGTAGTAACAGAATAGAGGAATTTCGATTATCCCCACGTGGTGAGTTGTCATGTATATAAGAAATTAAAAAAGGAAAATACGCACACTTACATAGTTTTAATATAATTTTTAATATATTGACCGGTTTCGATATCGCTATTCATGATATTATATTTTACTTATTTGAATATATATTTTTTCTTAGAAAGAAATTTTGTCCATGTTCTGTTTGATGAAATTCACGAGTGAATGACTTCACAAGTGGATAAATAAAGGGCGGTTATTGGTTGTCGTTATTTTTGTTATTGTTGTGGGTAAGGGAGATAACGGTTCAGCTTTCGGTAATGGGTGCGGATTATATAGAAGTACAGACAGACAAGTTTCAAAAACCTTGTTTAGTAGGGGATTTATGTACAGTGTTGTAATCGTGAATTGAAATATATAAAAAGATAACAGTTGTTTATGCGTGGATATTAAGGCTTTCTCTTGTATTTTTCAATGAAAAAAGTTTCTTTATTTTAACGATCTAGTTGAGAGATTGCGTCTTTGCACTGGTAAAAAGGGAAGAGTGTGAAATTTGGTTTGATGTTACCTGCACAAGTTTCTATATGTTCACTGAAAGGAATTTGTCTGTATTCGGGGAAACGGATTTGCCCTTTATTTAGAGTGTTTCTCTTTCTCAAGGTCATACTCCTTTGTCCTATATAGTGGTGTCCTCAACCCGAGCATGTTATTACATGAATTAGGTTCTCAGATGCTCAAGTGAAACTAGTTTTAATTGTGAACCTCTGTCCTTTTTTGAAAAGGAAGTCCGAGCCTTCAAGCAGGTTGGGGCAGGTTCCACAGTTTGGGCGACCACATTTTTCAACCGTTGGTTTTTTTGGTTGCTTTGTAAAGCTTCGCGTTTGTTAGTAGTCTCTTTAGCAATTTGTCTTGTTTTTTGCATTTTATGTGTTTCTGTGTTTTCAGGTTGTCGTTCCTTTTTGAATCTCAATTTAGCAAAGGATGAGTTTGCACAATAGTGGTGAATGCCTCACTGTTTCTGTGGTTGTGTGTTGATATAAATAGGTGAGGTTGGATATTGTCTTTCAATAAGTCTTGTTTTGAGGTCTTGAAGACGAAGGTCCCGAGTTGTTCTATCAGGCACTATTGTGCAGAACCTTTTTGCCAAATTGAAAGGGATGTTTACTTTGATGTGTTTCGGGTGGCATGAGTTAAAGAGAAGATATTGTTTTGAATTAGTTGGTTTATAATAAATGTCAGTTATGATTTCATTGTTAACTTTCTTATCATGACGTCTAAAATGGGACTTGTTCTTTGTTATATTCCATTGTGAATTGAATGTTACTATTGATGCCATTGAGTGTTGATTTGAAATCCAAGAGTTTGTCGATGTACTCCTTCCAGATGATAAAGCAGTCATCTAGATATGTCTTCCAATTTTCTCTTATGTAGAGGTAAAAGGGTAACCATATTTCTGAAGTGATACTTCATATAATTCAGAAAATCCCATTATGAGGTTCGCAAGAACAGGAGCGGCTTTCGTTCCCATTGCAATTCCGCATTTCTGATGATAGTATGTGTCATCAAATAGTAAATAATTGTTCTGAAGTATAAATTTAAAGGATTCAATTATAAAAATCTACTTTATGCATTCTGGGAGTACTTTTCCAACCAGAATTTAATTGCTTTTATTCCATAGTCATGGGGGATGTTGGTGTAAAGATTGATAACATCGAGGGAAACCAATATTGCCTCTTCATTAATTACTTTTTCTCTAATACAACTTTTGATGTATTTCAGCAAGGCTTTCAGAAAATTGCTTTGTCGGTGGGTTTCACAGGCCGGCCAACCTACATATATATATATATATATATATATATATATATAGTTAATCCAAACAAGAAAGCACAAAAAACCACAACAACGTGAAGACGTGGAACAAAAAGAGTATATTATATATATATATATATCTGTTTGCTTATTTGTATGTATTTGTGTATACATAATTATATTTAATAACGAAATGATGGATCTGGTATTAAATTTTATTCTGTACTACATTCCTTTCGACCCGTCTTGCTATTGTCCTTTATTTGTGGGTCTCTGTTCAACGGGTTGTGCTGCATCGATCAGTCTGGATCCCATCAGTCACATCGATAAAGTTGTGTGTGACTAAAGATTTCGAGGGTCATCTGGCATGTTCTTATATTGCCATCTAGTTGGGGAACGAATAAAATACAAATAAGACTGCAGACATGCAAAAGATTCAAATATGAACGAAGAAGTCTTGTGTTCCTCTTTAGATAAAGTGACCTAATGAGCTTTCGCTTTCATAACTGCTCAGAGGGAAAAGAAAGTAGTAGAAGAGAAATATGAAAGAAAAGAGGGAGAAGAGGAAAACGAATACTCAGTCAAAAATAAATGTAATTATTGGAGATCTTATTTCTTGTCTCTCTGCAGTGGAGATCTTATTCCTTGTCAGCCGTGTATACCTCTGTTCCTCACTCTGAGATGCTCTGGCCTTTTCGTAGTGCACAGTCTGTTCGTTTCTTGGTATGCTTCCCTTTCTGCAGCTGTCTCTCTTTCCCTGGACAGAGACATTCTTTTGGCTTTACCTTGACATTGTAGACAAATTTGACACCTTCCTTCTAGGCATGGTTATACAGAAATACACGGCGCAGAAGATAGTAAACAATGAAAATAACTGGGTAACGAAAATTATATTTCTTAATACGACGAGCAGAACATTAACAAGATAGTTTTCCGGAGAATTAAGAATTGTACGTGTTGAAGCGTAATTTGTCACTAACTGAACCAAAGTGCCAGTATCGAAGGAACCAGAAAAAAGCTATTAACAACAGACAAACAAAAAACCGGCGCAAAAGTAAGTAAAATTCTTTTAGGGAAATTAACTATGTGCGCGGGTTTAAGTGAAGTGTTTGAAGTTACTCCTGTCAGTAAATTATGAACTTACAATTATCAGTAATTCCGTCAACAACAACAAAAAGAAAACACAAAACGTTGCAAAATTAAATAAGAAATTTACCGAAGTGTACGGATTGAATTGGAATTTGTGACGTTACAGCCTCCGGGAAAATCAGCAGAGAAATAGAAAGATTCCAGCATCTCACCTCAACCTTTTCTTTCCAATGTCTTTAATGATTGCATCAGTGATCCCTTTCTGTTCGTTGGTAAGGGTTGCAATGTGTGGGTGGTTCATGTCATCTTTCTGGTCAACCCGTTACATTCCAATTAGTACAAGCAAGCTAATATTAAACCAGCTGGTTCCATTTTGAATTAACACAGAATTTATGGAGTGTAGAGTCTGCATTCAGCCCTCGCTGAGCATAATCTTCCATCATAGAATTCTTGTCAGTATTCGACAGGCGAAGAACATTGGAAGAACTTGAATAGGTGCAGAGGACAGCAAACGTAATACGCAACTGAAATGGCATCCGAGTCGCAGTAGCTTCAGGCATGGCATGCTCCAAACTCTCATCATTTTGGAGGAGACCAACTCATATGTACGCATCTTTAAATGTTGCATAGATTTCACCTCCTACAGTGCTCACTTCTTCAAAGCACTCAGCACCTGGAACATCCAAAATACCAATTTTAAATAAATTTTTTTTACGTCCTTAGGGTTTTCAGGGTGCAGTTATTTATTGCAAGGGAAAAAATTGTAGCGCCTTATATAAACCGTTCTTTTGAAACGTATTTCACGCTTTCGTAATTGTACATTTTCACACCTGGCACTTCCAATCTCTTGTTGTTCAATTAAGTGCATGTTTCCATATAACTCAGCATAAAGATTTACTTGTTGAACATGACACCCGTTCTTTGAGAAGAGCTTTGGGAGTTCCGACTTGCTTCCACTCTGTGATGCATTAATAATATACAACTGACTGTACTGCAGGTGACCATTGACAGTTCGTAGTGTTGTGCTAAGTTTGGCCCTGAATACGTTCTATATCCTGGTATTGGATATATAATTTAACGAAGCTGTTTACACGACGCAATACGATTACCGTTACATGAGACTCGACGCTCTCTGCCAACGGATCATAGGGAAATGCTTACCAATCAATTGTTCACAATCAATTGCTTACGACTAGACAGTTCTCCATGTAAGGGAAATGTGTCAGACCACTTTTAGTCACTTGGAAGGTTGTCAGAATCTTTCCACAGCATCTCCCCTTTATAGAATTAGTCTCCCCTAAATTCTCCACTTGAGAATTAAAGTCGCTCAGAATTTTAATATCTCTTATGCTGAGGGTTCAATTCTTGTTTTTCCATTCGTTTCGTCTTCTGGTGCTAGAACGTGCAATTACAAATTGTTTCTGTGTTGGTACCTCAAACGTGTCGTGCAATATTTTCATGAGAAATTCACTTCTTTTGTCTGATTTCTCCTTGAATCAGGTTTTAAGTTGGTTAATAAGTCTTTTATGTTCGATATTTGTTTTCAACTTTTACTGGGAATATCATTCTTGCAATTTATTTAACAATTGTACCATCCTCCCAGCCTTGCCTACTATATCTATAGGTCTTTAATAAAGTTTGTCACCCAACTTTAAAATTTTGAAATATTGTTTCTTTTTTTATATATTTTCACTCGGTATCGGCTGATCAAAGATGGATCTGATTTTTCTAACAAACATCAAATATCTTTGTAACCAGAGATGTCGGCTTTCTACATTTAAGCACTTCAGACCACGTTGAAAAACACTCCCCCACAATGAAGTGATATGAAACCTTAAGTGATTTTGGCCACGGGTGCCATGTCGTGACGGGTGTATTTGGAGCTAGAGAACAGCGTATTGCATACTATCACTATGTCTTCAACGTTACAGTCCGTTGTTGGCCAGTATACCTAACTTCTCATTAACGATTTCATTATTGAAATCCCTTTGACTCAATATGAAATTCCTTTAGTAATTGCTTTTGTAGTGTGGCTGGCACAACGACTCTTTGTGCATACATCAGCACATTATCACACCTTGTGATAGGGTCGAATATTTTTCATCTCTTTAACACTTCTGCATTTCTTTCATTTTTTTATGAATATATCGTTTCCCAATTGTAATTTTATGTCTTGTAACGTAAATAGCAGTTCACGCATGGAGTTATACAGTTTGCTTTTAATTTCATTTTTGGCTCGCAAATTAGCAATCACGGTATCTTCAAATGTTTCTGCATTTTCTAAAATCGGTCTTGATAAACAATTAGCGTGTCCTAATTATTTAGATGGTATATACTCTATCTTAAATTCATAGTTTAATAATACAGTACCCCAGCGTTGCAGCCTATTAGCAGTACGGCTAGATATTTATTGCTTTGAATCATATACTGATAATAACGGACGATGATCTGTCTGTATTCAAAAACTTCTGCCGTGTAAAAATCTATGCAATTTTTTAAGCCAAAAATAATTACAAGAGCCTCTTTTTTGATTTGGCTGTAATATTTTCTGCTGATATCATGAACCACCGCCTTCATGTTACCATCTTTTTATTTATGTAGCATTACTGCGCCGATACAGTATTCAGAGGCATGTGAAGTTACAACATTCTTCGCTACAGAATCGAAGCGTGCTAACAACAAATCAGATGTTAATATTTTAAAATTTCGTCGAAATCCCTTTGACAATTTTCAGAGCAATTTCAATTGACATTTTTTAAATACATAATCTACTGTAACACTTACCCTATGCATATTTAGAATATAATTTTGGTAATAATTTGCCTGTCTCCAAAGCAATCATGTAAGCTCGTTACATTTGTCGGAGGGGGCATGTATTTAATTGCGTCTGCCCTCAACGGATCTGGTACTCGTCCATTTCTTTCAATTGTTTGTCCAATTTTATTTTCGGTCACAAAAAAATTCACGCTTTCTTTTTCACTGTAATCCCTAATTTTTGCGAACATATATATTACTTGCTCTACATGTTGATCCCGTGTTTCGCTTTTAATGAGTATATCATCCAGATATGGAAATGCAAATTCACTATCCGCTAACACTGCATCCATAAGCTGTTGAAAAATCACCGGTGTGACATTTCAGGCACATAGTAACATGTTGTGTATATATGTGCATTAATTTTTAGGTATTTATAGCATTCATCGTCTACTCTAAGATGTAGGTACGCATCAGAGAGAATCAATTAAGAAAATAACTTGCCACCGTTTAATTTTGCAAATATTTCCCCCAGGGTAGGTAGCGGATTGTGGAACGTTTTAAGACACTCATTTAAACCAGTGGAAAAAATCAGCATACACTCTGATTTTGTTTATTTGTTTCTAACGCTGCAAAAGTTTATCTGTTCCAACGATGCAAAAGTTACAGTTCGTTTATATTTAAAAACGGGTTTGGCATTTACTTTTACTTGGAACTTCGTTTTCGTTGTGATGCTGAGATCTAATTTATCAGAGAGAACTTCAGGAAAAATCTTTTAAAATTATTTCTACAAATCGTCTGATGATTCATTTGTATTGGCAAGAAAACTATTCACATTTTTACTGAAACGATTTATGGGGAGTTCCCATAAGTTAAACAATTCTATTCAGTGTTCCGAATAAATTTGTGATATTATTCAACACAAAATCTTTGGTTTTCAAGGTTTTTCCACGAAATGGAATTTGAGTTATCATTATGCCATTAAAATGTAATTATTTTCCTGAAACACCACCTACAATTTTCGAAATGTCTTTTAATCTAGGTCTTCTTTTTTTTCTATGTATCTGTGTTAATTATCGAGATATCACTGCGCTAAACTAGTTGCAACATTACGTACACAAATTCCCTTTGAGGCTGATCGTTTTTTGGTTACCGATAACCTGTTTTCGTGTTTTCTTTCTGTTGAAATATTTTCCAGGTTTGTTCTACAGTGTGATATTTTGAGGATCTCTCTTGTCACATTTGATGCATTTTATATTTTTAAACGGGCAATTACTTTTAAAATGTTGACCACCGCACCCACAACATGGATTCGATATTCACATTTGTTTCTCTTATTTCTTATCCGTTACGGTGGAGACACTGGAATATGCGATCAATCTTTTTCTTCAATTTCGTTTTGGGCGTCGCTTTCTTCATTTTTTTCTGCGTCGTCTTTCCTGACATTCTTTTGATTCTGCCTGTAAAGTTACTTTTTGTCCAGTTCTAATTTTGTTGACATCCGTGAACATATATCTCCATCTTTGCTTGCAGTTAGGCCTTAAACCAAAAATATGCATTTGAATAACATCTTAATTCGTATAATTTGAATTTTTTACACTTTCCGTTAACGGCCTCGGCACAGGTGACGAAATCTTCATGTTTTTGGACAAAATGTAAAAACTGTCCTCAAGTATTTAGCAGAGAACTTCTTTCACTGAAACGTTTTGACAAAATTTCGTTTTTGGATTTTAAACGGGCAGTTACTTTTAAAATGTAGACCACAACATGGACATCTTCTTGACATTTTTTGTCGTATTTCTTATCCGTTACGGTGGAGACACTGGAATATGAGATCAATCTTTTTCTTCCTTCTTTTCTGCGTCGTCTTTCCTGGCATTCTTCTGCTTCTGTCTGTAATGTTAATTTTTATTCAGTTCGAAATCATTTGATAAAATGTTAATAGTTTTTATTGAAACAAATCTCACCTGACTTCATGGGCAGAATATAATTACTATATTTTTCGTGTCTGGCAAAGGATACCTGTCTTACACAGTAGTCGTACTATTTTTCCCCTCAGATCAATTTTTAAATTCTTCTTGAAAATTTCTTCGTATCTTTGAAAATATGCAGAGAAGGTAATCCCATCTTCTGGATTATAACTGAACTCTTCAATAGAGATTGCTACGCTGTCTGGCAAGTTCGCACCTGAAGTATTTTTAGACTTCTTTAACATTAATTCCAGCAACTCTTGGTTTTGTTGTTGTTGCTGTTGTAGTTGCTCTTGTTGTTGTTACTATTGTTGCTGTTGCAACTGCACCACAGACGCCAATAAGCCTTCTATCTTAAACGATTTTTCTTTGGTTTCATACCCATCCCAAACAAATTTAAATGTCCAACGCAAACTTCGAAGAACTCTTCGCCACTTTTATACCCTGGTTTGGAACGTATGATTTAAGGAATCAGGGGGAAAGAAAGTGTTTACACGACGCGAATCGATTACCCAACGCTCTCTGTCAATGGCTCACAGTGAACTATTTTCCAATTAATTGCTGAAGACTCGAAAGTTGTCTATTTAATAGGAATGTGTCAGTTCCCTTTAAGTCAATTGGAAGGTGGTCGGAATCCTTCCACAACAATACAGAAACAATGTAGACCTCTTCCTTGCGGCAGAGAGAGTTTCACACCAAATGACGTAAACGAAGATATGCAGTTGTAGTTGCTGATGTTTTTTCGAAAGGAAGCAGACTCTTGGTAATTTTCTCAGACAAACGCTTCAATGTCTGAGGGTTTAGTTGCAGTGGAGGAAAATTCACTTTATTATTGTGACAGAACATGAAGTTTTCATATTTAAAGTTCAGTGCTCCACAATACTCGCAATATAAGTACATATCACCAATACGATAGGTTCGTTTAGGATTATTGTGTCTGTTCAGTGGTAGTCCATGTCTTCCTTCACGCTTTCGTTGCACCTGTTCATCTCGCAAACGTAACGCCTGTTCAGCATTCATACTTGCAACTCCATCTTGATGTCTCTCTGTTTGACCTTGGAGACAAGCAGCCCTTTCCAAATCATCCATATTCTCCCTTCTCTGTTACATTACGCTTTTCTGTTGGTCCTGATACTGCGCACACTGCATATCATTCATGTTTCCCATTCTCCGCAGAAATAACAATCTTTGTTGTTCCTTATACTGTGTTCGTTCTTCCTCATTCTGTCTTCTACCTTGGTCTTGCATTCTCTCTCACTACAATTCTGCCTTGCGTTGCTCTTCATCTATTGCAGATCGTCTCATCTGTTGGTACCATTTGTCCCTTTCTCTGGTTTATTACCGCTATTCTTCTCTTATTCGCTGCCTCTAGTGCCTAACCCTCTCGCGAGTAGCTTCTAACCTTCTTCATCTATCCTCTGTTCAGTCAAGTTTTGTAATTTGCTTATTTCATAAGAACAGCTTTGGAACAACGATCAAATAACCGTAAACTGCGAATTTCTATCTCGCCGTAGCAGAAGCACAACCAACGGCAGAATGTATGAGAAGCAGTAACAACATCAACCGGGATCTTGCAGAGATGGAATTTAATGTGTGTCCACCTTTATGTTAATTGAAATATATTGTGAGGGTGCGTGGCTTAGTGGTTAGGGCATTCGGCTCATGATTGTAAGGTTGTGAGTTCGATTCCCGGCGACGCGTTGTGTCCTTGAGAAAGACACTTTATTTCACGTTGCTCCAGTCCACTCAGCTGGCAAAAATGAGTTGTACTTGTATTTCAAAGGGTCAGCCTTGTCACTCTCTGTGTCACGCTGATTATCCCCGAGAACTACGTTAAGGGTACATGTGTCTGTGGAATGCTCAGCCATTTGCACGTTAATTTCACGAGCAAGCTGTTCCGATGATCGTATCAGCTGGGACACTCGTCGTCGTAACCGGCGGAGTCTTTTTTTTAATTGAAATATATATATTTTAATTATAATGTGAATATTTCTTAATTGTAATATATATATATATATATATATATATATATATATATATATATCAACGCCTTACATATGACACTGTAAATAAGTGTGAATATTTAACAGAATTGCAGTTATGAGCATGCGTTAAGTGATAGGGGATATAAAATACTTAGTTCAATTCAAAAGTTACTTTGCATTATGCACTCACAATTACCACTTCCACCACAACCACTACCACCGTCTCTCACTCCCCTTTCTCTCATTTTCTCAGTTTATCTATCTATCTATTTATCTACCTATCTGCCTTCCTTTAATCTCACCATCAGAACATCACCGCTCTGCTAAAATTATATTCGTAACCCTCCTCAATATCACTACCTTCAACTAACTTTTCATCACGTAATAAATATTACGTTCCCCCTACCACATATCCTCTCCCTCTTTTTTCTCCCTCGCTCTTTTTTCTCTCCCCTTTTCTCCTCTCCCTCTCTTTCTGCCCCACTCTTCCACTTACTTTCTCATTCCTTTTTCTTTCTCTTGGTCTCACATTCAATTCAACTAATCACGTGTAAGCATTACAGTCACGTCCCTTCTACCTAAGGTCATGGACATTTCTCTTTCGCTCTTTTTCGTTCTCCCTCTTTTTCTCTAATCACGAGAAAGCGTTACCGACGGACTTATTAAGATAATGACAAGCAGAATTATTATAAGATCAGAAATATTATATTTAAGTTTTCTTCATGACAGACTCCTTCGTTTCCTCCTTATTCTTTACATCATTCTTTTCTTCAGCTCCGACATTTTCTCCCACTTCTCTTATTGTTGTTTTAATGTTGTTGCTGTTGTTGTTGCTTATCATCATTATCCTCATAATCATCATCATCATCGTCATCATCATCTTCTTCTTCTTCTTCTTCTTCTTTTTCTTCTTCTACTACTACTACTACTACTACTACTACTACTACTACTACTACTACTACTACTGCTGCTGCTGCTGATGATGATGATGATGGTGATGATGTCGATGTTGCGGTTTGGGCAACAAGACGGATAAGAGTGATTAGGTGATGGTCCAGGGCTTAGGGGCGGGGGACTTTCTCTTATGTTAGTCATCTTCTTCATAATAAGATCACGATATGTCATCCAATGTCATTTCCACAAACTAAATGTCTCTCTTATCTTCTTTATTTACCCTCATTCTTCTACAATTCATATTGTCTTGCAATTTGTGTTTGCCTGTGTGTAAGAAAGTGGGAATATATGTATGGCCTGGAAGTGAATGTGTGCGTTTATACATCAGGGTTTGATAAGGTATATATAGGTGGATGTGTGTATGTACACACACGCACACACACACACAGACACACACACATACACACACACATATATATATATATATACACACACACATATATATATATATGTATATATATATATATATATTTATTCTTGTATTTAGGAATGGTCATATTGCCAGTTTAGCCAATAAAAACTCACGCACTATATATTTGGCGTTACTTTGATTCAGCTTTATTTATTTTTGACGTTAATCTTAATCTTCCTTCGAACGTATATAAACAGGGGATACAGATATTACAGGCACTCTCCCCCAAACACACACTCTAACTAAACATAGACACATATAGAGGTATACACATGCGCAAATGAAGACACATACAATAGAAATAAAAAATACAAAATGGCTCATCGTTAGTAAGGAGAGACACACAAATATGAAAGAAAAAAGCAATGAACCACTGATGAGGTCACAGGAGTGTGACGAAAGAACTCTGGCCGAAATAAGGGTAAGATTCATTTTAAAAAGAAATAACGCTGAAGCAAAGTAACACCAAATATATAGTGCGTGTGTTTTCTATTGGCTAAACTGACAAAATGACCATTCCTAAATACAACAATATATGTTTCAACACACGATTTCACATCAAAATTCTTGCAAAACAAATACATAAACGTGTATACACACACACACACCACACACACCACACACACACCACACATACACATATATATATATATATATATATATATATATATTATATATATATATATATATTATATATATATTCGTGTTTGTTTGATGTGTGACTATAGTATTTGTATTAATATTCTTTTATTCCCACTTGTTTCCCAATTCTGATATTCCACGGTATTTTCTTGTCCTAATATAACTTCTTTTCTTGCATTTATCGTCTTCATCACAATATTTCTCTACATTCATCTTGTTCATCATTTTCTGGTTCTTCTGCTTTTAATTCTCACAACTGCTTTCTCCTCTTTTCACGAATCATTGTTGCTTCTTCTTCTTCTTCTTCTTCTTCTTCTTCTTCTTCTTCTTCTTCTTCTTCTTCTTCTTCTTCTTCTTCTGCTTCTTCTTCTTTTCTTCTTCTTCTTCTTCTTTCTTCTTCTTCTTCTTCTTCTATTTTTCTATATCTATAATTCTATGATTTATTTTCCTTCGCCTTCTTCGTTATTCTTATCAATTTCTAATTTTTCATCACATCTTTCATCATATTTATGGTCATCACCGTCGTCATCATCATCATCATCATCATCATCATCATCATCATCATCATCATCATCATCATCACAATCGTCGTCATCATCATCATCATCATCATCAGCATCATCATCACCATCATCATCATCGTCATCATTATTATATTCATAGTCCTTCTGCTAATCATATATTCGTATTCACTAATCGTTATAATTTATCATGTCATCATAACTAATTCCTTCCCTCATTTACTCTGCTATTTCTAGCATGCAGAATCATCATCACCTTCGTTATGAACATCATAATAATCAACGTCGTCATCACCAATCAATCGGTAGCGTTCGTCATCCTTTTCGATAATAATCATCATCATTTTTCCTTCTCACCGTCATTATTACAACATTTACGATCAACATTGCATTCCTCCTTCTCATCATCATCATCAACATCATTTCGTCCATTTTCTCCTTCACCGTCCTCTTTTTATTAATATGATTCTAAAGATACAAGACTTAATATTTTATAAGAAATCTTTTTAATACTCATTCTTTTGAATTGTGTTTTATGTTTCAGAAATCTCGATAGGAATAAGATCTCAACCATCCCACAAGGATCCTTTCGAAATCTTCCAAGTTTAATCGATTTGTAAGTTGCTCAAGTTTTTTGATATTATTTTATTTACGAACTTTTTCTAGGAACTTGATGTCTTCTCATCTTCCTTTTTCTCTCTCTATCTCTAACTAATGTTCTGCTACTATTTTCATGTTAGAGTGTGTATGAAGATGTCAATGAGAGTTTGTGTCTGTACGTGACTGCATTAATGTCTAACATTTTGTGTATGAGTGTACGATTGCACGTGAATATCTATGTTTGTATTTGTGTCTATAGGTGGGTATATGATGAAATATATATTGATGCAGAGTTATACTCACTTCAAGAAAAGAAAGTATAGAAATATATTCATCCTCACTTCTTTGAGATACTGATTCAATAATATGAGTTATCTTAAACTCTACAATTACATGACGTGCTGAAGTTGGTAGTCGTCATTTTCTATTTGTACAGTGAGCTACAGCTGGGGCAATTTGGCCAAACTGTGCAGTGTGATGGCTGCATATGCCGTTTCAATTTCTTTAGGAAGGATGTTAATGTAGCTAGTCGTCCACAACATAAAACAACGTTTGGTGTGTCCCTCGTACGTTCGTGTCTGTGTGTATGTCTGATAATTTTACTTATGTTGATATATTTTTATTATCATTTCTATCCTCATTCCCAATTTTTTTTTAATTGTTTTGCTTGTCCATCTTTTCTATTTTTTTGCTACTTATATTACTTTTTCTTCATCACAGACTTCTTCGTTGTTATTATTGTTGTTGTTGTTGTTTTTGTTCTTCTTTCTCTTCTTCTTTTTCTTCTTCTTTTTTCTTCTTCTTTTTCACCTTCTTCGTACTAAAATTATTATTATTATTAGTATCATTATTATTATTATTATTATCATTATTATTATTATTATTATATTATTATTATTATTATTATTATTATTATTATTATTATTAACTAACGAAATACATTATAATAGAACCAAGTGAAACCGAGTTTATTCAGTAGAGTACTTTTTGAAATGTCAACTGATGAGAAACATCTGCAAAGAAAGATGCACCGCGGCCAATCGACCATTATCTCATCCATGAGGGGCCGATTGAAGACGGGTTGAAACGGCAGTAAAGATTAATGTATCTCGTAAAATTCATTTTCCATTTCCGTCATACGTGTGTGTGTGTATTGTGTGTGTGTACGTGTATGTGTGTATGTGTTTGTGTGTGTGTGTGTGTGTGTGCATACGCTTTGGCGTTGGCATGGCTGTGTAATAAGAATTTTGCTTCTGTATTCAGTCCTTATGCGTGTACTCTGTTCTCTAACCGAACAAACCTGTTTATGTTTGTAAATTGGGTACACGTTAACTGAAAGAAACCTTATGTTACCTGAGCAATAATACAGCGGCCCCAGCTTTTCTGACAATTTTGGAATCCAGACTGGACGTAGTTTTCCGTAGGTGAGTCGAAGATCTCTTGATCTCGACGAGGGTGTTAAATTCACTCTTGATCTCGACCTCTGAGCTGATTTTTCATCTTGAGGAACAGATGCAAGTCAGCAGGTGGTAAATCTGGCGAATAGGGCAGGTGCGGAAGCGATAGCACGTTGTTTTTGGCAAGAAACTCACGAGTGAGGTGATAGGTGCATTGTTGTCGAGAAAACTTCAATACTTCGCGAATCACAGAACCGGTCATTTTCCCCGAACGTCTTCCCTGAATAATCTCCCAATGCACAATACCGAGGATGTCGGCAAAAAATGATGAACATGCTCTGGATGAAGCTGTAGATTTTCGTGCGACTGTACACTCGAAACATTAAGTACAACCCACTATCTCGCCGCCATGAGTTTGCCAAAGCATGCTCTGTCTCTCTGTAGCAGACTTCCCGATTTTAACGCAAAATTACGCTTTCTTCATTTCTTCCAATTTCCTCTTCATGACAAAATTGCAGATTACAGTATCACCAAATTTCAAATTCCACATCTTCGGAAGTATATAAAGCGATGTCGCTCAACAGGGTGCCTCATGAAGGTCACTGCTAGCTACCACCACGCATACAATCGTATGCAGCCATCTGTTTGCGCGCTATAGAACTCATTCGTGAAATTTGAAACGACCTTGTACATGCATATATATATGTATTTATATATATATATATATATATATATACAAAACAAATATAAGAGAGTGGTCATATTGCTCACTCTAGCACCAGTTAATCCAAAAGGTTTCAACCACGAAGATACATGTTTCCATGAAAGCCAGTACGACTGTTAGCTCACACGGACAGGGCAAGTAAAAAATAACAAAATACAGATTATTTTGGGACAATTGTTTCGCTATAATGAATTAAATGTAATATTACTTACAAAAAAAATCCATTTGTAGCTCGTCAGCCAAGACTATCTGGATGAAATCCACTCAATCACACGCCAGATTTTACCATAACGATAAATACGCGTGTGGTTCAATTGATTACATCCGACGTTATAATTCAAATGCCCCAACCAACAGCGCGCCAAACTTTCACGGAAAACAAATACAGCATTTAGAAATAAATGCAGCATAATTATAATTAATTAATAAGGGTGAGAGAATTAGATAGATACTAATTAATAGTATATTTATTCAACACCAAGTGGCCTAGTGCTACGAGAAACCTGGATTATTATAATATTTTATAACATATTACAATACTTTTACAAAACAAATATAAGAGAGTGGCCAATATATTGCTCACTCTAGCACCAGTTAATTCAAAAGGTTTCAACCACGAAGATACATGTTTCCCATGAAAGCCAGTACGACTGTTAGCTCACACGGACAGGGCAAGTAAAAAATAACAAAATACAGATTATTTTGGGACAATTGTTTCGCTATTAATGAATTAAATGTAATATTACTTACAAAAAAATCCATTTGTAGCTCGTCAGCCAAGACTATCTGGATGAAATCCACTCAATCACACGCCAGATTTTACCATAACGATAAATACGCGTGTGGTTCAATTGATTACATCCGACGTTATAATTCAAATGCCCCAACCAACAGCGCGCCAAACTTTCACGGATACACTTACAGATATGTATGTATTTCATACATACATATATGCATACATACATACATATATATATATATATATATATATATATATATATATATACTAAATAAATATTCATACATGCAAACATCTATCTCATATATATATATATCTGCTTGTGTTTGTGTATTTATATATATACACTTATAGATATGTATGCATTTCAAGCATACATACATACACACATGCATAAATATATGTATATATATATACTAAGCAATAAAGGGTTTAGCAACGAATTGCCTCACCACATAACGAATTTAGAAATAGCAGTCAAAGAGTTATATATATATATATATATATATATATATATATATATATATATATATATATATATATATATATATATATATATGTATATTATATATATATGTATATATATAATAAATATATATGTATAAATATATATATATATGTATGTATAGATATATATACTAAATAAATATTCATACATGCATACATCTATCTCATATACATATATCTGCTTGTATTTGTGCATATATATATATATATGTAAATATATATCTCTATCTATGTTATCTCTCTCTCTCTCTCTCTCTCTCTCTCTTTCTATTTATCTATCTATCTGTCGTCCACGAGACGACGATACTTCCATTTAACCACAGGAACACATCACTTGATTTATTCAGTTCGCTTCTCACACTCGATATTTGGTGCAATCGGGAGATAACACCTGCTTCCCTAGCTTGAAGAGTCTACCCCACAGGTCTCGATTTGTACTTGATCTCCTTAGAGGTGGGTTGTCGTCGCCAGGCATGTCAGGAGTTTACTTCGCTTGCAATATATAGAAAATAGTGTCATTGATTGTGTAACTAGGACACTAAAATGTTAGAAGATCTCTGTTCGTGAAAGAAGCAGTATAAGAAGCAAAAAATATTGCCCATGATCACTTTACAGTGGCTATATATATGTGATATATATATATATATATTCATGTATGTATTAATACATTATACACATCAAATTACACATAAACACATACCTATAGTTACGTACATATATGTGTGTGTGCATGTGCGTGCGAGCGTTCGTAGTGCTTTCTTCTGTGTGTATGAGAGTGTGTGTGTATGTGTGTGTGTGTGTAAGAAAAATCATATTTAGTGACGGAAAAGTATGCTATTAAAATCTATTATATTGCATACAGTTTTTACATTACCATGTCGCCTTAATGAAATGCCTCACACACATGCATACACACACACGCACTCAAACTAAGCGATAAATTCATAGAGTGGAAAATTTTGCGTTGAGGAAATGAAAGACATTGGCCGAGAGAGAGAGAGAGAGAGAGAGATGGAGAGAGAGAGAGAGAGAGAGAGAGAGAGAGAGAGAAATCTACTTTGTTTCTCTCACAGATTTTGAAATTTGGTATATTGATGAATTCTTTCATAATGAATCCGATTTTTTTACCCATATATATATGTGTGTATATAGTTAATAAAAGGAAATAGAGAAGTAATATAGAGGATACCTGGCTATGTTTTTATCTCGATGAAAAGAGTAATACGTACAATATTTAAGATGTAAAGGAAGCGAATCAACAAATGACAAACATAAAGCAATCCTACAATTGTTTCCATCGTGATGTTAGGTTTCGATCATCACCGTTTCAGCGATGATAGATGTAAAATAACCCCGCATCATATGTCCGGATATCATCAGTGGCAATGTTTACTTTCTGGTGGTGAACAGCGAAATATCTAAGATTAAGATTGTATCATATATATGTATGTATATATATATATATATATATATGCGTGTGTGCGTGTGTGTGTGCGTGTGTGCGTGTGTGTGTGCGTGTGTGCGTGTGTGTGTGCGTGTGTGCGTGTGTGTGTGCGTGTGTGCGTGTGTGTGTGTGTGTGTAGGCGCAGGAGTAGATGTGCGCTAAGAAGTATGCCACCGAACCACATGGTTCCAGGTTAAGTCCCACTGCATGACACCTTGGGCAAGTTTCTTTTGTATGTTTTGTAGTATTTAATATATTTTACATTTGTGGAATAACTGAACGTCACGCATCCCGACTTTTGTTAACAGGAAGTTTGCATATACATACATGTGTAATTATAGGTATACTAGCAGTTAAGGCCGATTTCACCCGGTCTGTTTGGATGATGTGGGTGTGATCGTTTTCGGTTAGGCATAATCTATAACAACGTTTCTCAACCTTATCATTTCGGGTCTCCTGTTTCGATTGGAGCCTCCAGCTATATGAAAATTTATTTCCATCACAACCCCGCCCGCTGTAAGAAAACAGCTTCAGGAGATGTGAAGAAAGAATTTGTACGTAGTCTGTTTCTGAGAGCTATTGCATTGGGCCACTGTCTAATCATTAAAACATTTATTTAATTATGAAGATAGAAAGAAATTATACATTAATCGCTATTTTTGTAAGCAGTTGTATCCATAAAAATTTTCTTTTCAGAGAGCAGAAATTGAAAGATATGTGAAATGAACATGTGTGTGTGTGTGTGTGCGTACTTACGCATGTGTATGTGAGAGGGAAAGAGAGATAGGGTGAATGAGTGAAGATGTGTGTTATTGAGATACGTTGGCTGGCACGGTGACTACGAAGCTTTTGAGGCGGCAGATGACTGGGGTGATTTGAAAGATGTGAAGAAATGCCATATTTTCAGTGGAGCGCTTCTTTGTAGGCAACATTTCGCGATTTCCCTTCTGATGCACAAATGTCTAGACTTTGTTTGCTGCCAACATGGGAGCATCAAACAGAGAGTTCACCGTGCGAGTTCACAGAGGGTTCACTTGCTCTGTGAGATTTAAACCAACCATTTGCAATGATTGACCCTCTGCCTTATTTATTGTCATTGCAAAAGAGAGGTTGATAGGAAATTGAAGCCGCTTAAGTTTGTAGATCGTATCGAAGGGAGTGAGGGACATTGGGGTTATAAGAACATCTTGACCAGTGGCTGGTCCATTCAAGATGTTTGCCTGCAGAACTCGGGAGTATATATTTTTTATTATCATCCGCGTGCCGTTACACATTATTTGAGCATCCAAATTCCGCAGCAGCATGATGGGGCGCCAACCTTGAGATGGAGTTCCTGAGATGGAAGTCCTGTGGGCGTTTGGGAATTAAGAAATTCCGTTGTGAAAACGGATATATCCTCCGGGTTTTCATGCGTGTCAATGGACTTGAAGAAGAGTTTTTCTCCAGGAAGCAGATCAAAAGGTTTATTATTGATAGCGTCGACTGTTTTATTGTGAGGCGCCAAAATTGCTATTCCTTGTAGGCAAGTTTTGTGAAGGCTTTGGCTTGCAATGTCAAGAAAAACTGCAGAAATCAAATCATCTACGTTAGGCACGAAGTTACTAAATGGTAAATGGTTGAAACCATCAGTATCGCCAGGTACAGTTCCATTACTAACATCGAGAAGCTGCGCCGAGAATGTGGCCGCATTATCGTCGCCAAACATTTGAACTCTCATGTTCGTAGTCAGGTGAAGTTTCTCGCTGTGGTGCCATAAGTAGGATGATTTTATGGAAGCATTTACCTCGTCAGCTCTTGTCCCCCGTGGAATGACAGGTAGAGTTTGTCGGAAGTTGCCAGCAAGCAGAACAATCACTCCACTCTCCACTCTCATATTCCGTCTCAGGTCTTGAAGAAACCGCTCGAGCGCCTCAAATGCTGCCTTATAACACATGGCTTCCTCATCCCAAATGATAAGGCTGCACTCAGTGAGAAGATTCCCCATGGCTGAGCCGCGACTAACATTGCAAGTTGGATTTCCCTGTTTGGTCAAGTCTAGTGGTAATTTGAATGCTGAGTGTGCCGTACGACCGTCATGCAGTAGAGTTGCTGCGATGCCGCTGGATGCAACCGCTATGGCAATCCATTTTCCTGACGAATTTTGGCTAGTAGGGTGTTCATGAGAAAAGTTTTTTCCGGTTCTGCCGGGAGCATCCAAGAAAAGTGTTGTCCTTCGTTGAATTAATACTTGCGAGGAACCTGTTGTATTCAATTCTCTGTACTTCCAAAAGTCTAGGCACATCCTGAGCAACCTGCGCCACCATTTCCTGCGTGTTGTAGCTCAACTCTCACATGTACTCAGCTGCTAAAGCATTTGGAATGTCCCGCGGTGACGGCAGACTGAAATCTGAGGACGCCAACTCATCCCATAGCTTGCAGTCGCGATTGGAAATCGAGTAGGGCTGTGTTGTAGATGACGTTATTGAAGTCGAATCCAGCCGTTGGATCTTCGGCTTGAAGTCGTCGGACATAATCTTCGGAAAAACTATCTTTAAATGTGTCCCAGAAATGAAGAGGGTTAGACATTACTGAATAGCAAGATGAGACAAAATATTCGGCGCATTGCTTCTGGTGTCCTGCATTCAGAGGCCTCTTGCAATGCCATGTTCCAGAGACCCTCATCCTCGAGTAGTCACCGTCGCAAGCAAGCGTCCCTGTAAGTGCAACACATTTGTCCTTCGAATGATCTGACGTGGGCAAATGATGTTCGGTCTTTCATATGAAACAGAATCATCCGCAAAAAAGCACTCCTGATCCTTTGGGTGTACAGTGTGGACACGACCGATCATGTTTCCATTGTAGATTACCTCTCCGACCTCATTGTCGATTCGCACACCCTGCCGCCGCCTTTGACATTTTTTGTTAGTCCAAGTGAAGTAAACACGTTGCCTATTTTCTAAGTGTACATCTAGGCCAAAAACAGATGCAGAGGACTGGTGAATATCCAAACCTAAAATGCGCCATGCCGCCATATTAGACGAAATATTGAAGGATTTCATCGTTGGCTGTCTCTTCATCCTGCTCACCCAAAGCAGCCATGTCGCTGCCCTTGTTTACATGTTTGCATATGTACTTGATGCCTTTAATCGAGGTGCAAGATTCAACGTTGATGTGGGCGTTGAAGTTTTTAAGGGGGAAAGGGCTGTAGGGAACAACCATAATGTTGTTGATGGCAATATCTTAGCTCTTTATCCTTTTTGCGCCGAAATTCCTCCAAAGTCAGCGGCACGTCGTCAGTAAATTGGGTAGCCATCAATACGAGTACATATAGCCCTGTTGAAAGCCCTGGGATGGTTCTTTGAACATCTATTTTTTTCATTACATGGAGAATTAGTATTCAAGACACCACAGGGCCCGTGTGTCATATGCGCCGACACTATTTGGAATACCTGCAAGTTGACATTAGTGTCAGGCCACTAAGTCGTGTCTGTCGCATGCAGCCTGGCCCTCGAATAAGTTTTCCGTTATCTCCCTCCAAGTTGAGTTGCACGTAAAGGTGATGAAGATGTCAGGTTCGCTAAACTTACGGACATATGCCATGGCATCCTGTGTCCGCTGATGCATATACCGTCGAGACCCGGTATGGCTGGAAGGACGTATCACCGGAAGGCCAATGTTTCTTGCATTAACATAGAGCTGGACATGAACGGTAAGATATCGATCCACACGCAATCTGTTTTGATTTTAACGAATACAAAGAAGCCTTTCACCTTCAACCTTGGCAAACATGTCAACCAAGAATTGATTTGTGACTTCCTTGTACCGTAGTAGTTGTTCGAACTTTTCTTCTCTGACCATAAGACGGAAGGCATAGAATTCCTTGCAGGAAACAGCCTTGGTTAATTCAGCACCCGTGATTGGATCAACATGGCGTTGGTGAAAGCTGTTGCCATCCTCTCCAAAGGGGAAACAGTAGGGGGTACTGCAGGCAGTCGTATGACCGATAGGTTTCCGAAACAAAGGACAGTCGGCTTCCACCCATGACAAAAACTTAAGGAGAACCTCAAATACGCCAACTTTTCGACCAACCACAACGCCAGGTCTCCTAAACTCTGTCGTAGTTATCGTATCCAAACGGGTTTCATCACTGCCCGCATTAAGGAAATATTTGAAATGAACGGGATAGCATAATATTTACTTCTCGACACAAATTATGCAATTCATATTCTAAGTCCAAATAACAACAATTCCCCACTCACCCATGTGTCATCCCCTAACTAACTCTCTTGCACCCCAACTGATATCCTGCTACATATATCTATGCAGTAAACAACTTTTATCTACCTTTACATTTCCTAAACATTTTATTGTTTCATTTTTTAATTCCCAACCTGTTTTCCTTATCATTTATACGTCATAAATTTTCTTAACTCTTCTCTCTCTACACACATCCCTCAGTATATGATAATATACAAGGACCCAGGCACGCGTGCACAGCTACTAGATTCTACAGACGCACACCATATACGCGCGTGTGAACTAATACGGACTCACATAATAATCTCAGATGAAAGCTACTACTACTACTATCTCCCACTTCACTCGCTGTCCTTAGATTTTAAAGCAAAATTAGTTCTACCAACTCGACGAGCAAACCGTGGTCTTCTATTTTACAACGTAAATACACTATCTTCCGCCTTCCTCTCCTTCAAACACCACTCTATCCACTTCAAATACTACACCAATATCTTCATCCTATAATTCTGTTTTAAATGGCTATATATAATGCTGCAATATGTTTACTTATCTATCCTACAACGGACCCGTGAATGACCCCGGAATACGTGCATAAAGCCACTCGCCAGCCAATTTCCATATAAAACCTTGTCTTCGTACACTCCTTAATCAGTAACAAACGTTCTCATTCTTATACATAGGATTTCTGGTATTTTATTTGCATTTTCCTTCTGCTCAACTGTTTTCCTCCCGAACTGTCCTTTCTTTGCATTTTGATAAAATTCCCAACAAGTTTACACGGGGATTCTAACGAGAATGTAAACTTCACGTAATCAAGATATCCTTTGACTGAAGAGTAGCTTGTGGTATTATCCATGTTAGGATAATATGCTACTTCCGTGTTTCTCTTAGCTATGAAGATTATGTAGCCTGGATTGTATCTACGCCATTCCCTACACACACATACGCATATATCTATATACTCTAGATAAATATCCCTTGGTTGCCGAGCGAATCCCACAACAGAATATTTTGGTACATTTTGGGTACAGCATTCCCACATAAGATACCTTTTCTACGTTCTGGTGAGGATTTTCCATTTTTTTTCACCTCAACGTTGCAGATGATGGCAGGAAGCTCTTTAGAAATTGTTTTAATGTGTGTTGATTTTATTCACATCCCCTATCCCAATCGGTACCGATTTTGGCCAATGCTTTTGAACGACGCATTTAAAAAAGTTTTAAATGAAAAATTTGGGAATTCAGCGACCACCATTATAATCCACACTTTCTTTCTTTTCAAACGAAAAGTGAAACGTAATTTAAGAACGATGGCGACATCTTAAATAGTTTGTTCGGTAACCTTTCATATTCTCATAACGATGTTATTTTTCTGCAGCTTTTGCATTTTTTGTCCGATTCTGATGAAAATCGATGTGTGATCGAGGTTGACGGCAGTAAGTTGATCTCAGTATATGACGTTGAAAAATCACTAATTGCGCCAGGGCAGTAGCTTTCTAAAATCAATAGGTGTTTAGAGTGCAAATACCCGTAGGGGCTTTGTTTTTGGCCGTAAATTTCATGTTTTTTATCCGATTTTAATGGAATTTGAGATATAGGTAAATGATTGGTGGGGGAGACGGAAAAGGTATTTATTTAATTCAAAATGGCTTGAAGTAGACATAAATGCAAATAAGCATTTTCTTAGACACATTCTTATCGATTTTGTAGAAATTTTATACGTGATTCTGGCTCATGTGTATTAGTTGATGCCAGCATGAAGTGTTGACAAAGAATCGATAACTGCGCGTGAGCAGAGGATTTTAAGAAATCAATAGGGTGTTTGCATGCAATCACCCATAGGATTAATATTTCATACAGTGACTTTTACAGAATTCATCCGATTTTCATGAACTTTGACTTCTATGCAAAGTTTAATGTCGGAGACATGTAAAATATTTAAATATAAACAAGCGAGAAGCAAAAATCCTCAAATCATTCACAATAAAATAATGAACTGATTCTGAAGAAAATTTTCAACGTGAGCAAAATAAAGCACTTCGACGTATGAAACATCTGTTATTCATATAACGTACTAAGATTTAAATGTCAATGGGATATTTTCGTGTAAATGGTCACATGGATGCTGTTTTATGATATAACCTTAACATTTTTCTTCGGATTTTGCTGAAATTGGACACACTGATCAATTTTATAAAGAGAGTGACATTAAGGGGAGAGAGATAAAGAAACATCGATCAAATCGACCCCAGGACTTACTCTTTGTAAGCCTAGTACTTATACTATCGGTTTCTTTTGCCGAACCACCAAGTTACGTGGACGAACACACACCAGCATCGGTTGTCAAGGGATGATGGGGAGACAAACAAAGACACACAAATATATACACACACACACACACACACACACGCGCAGACACACACACACACTCACACACACACATATATATATATATACATATATATACACTTATATACGACGGGCTTCTTTCAGTTTCCGTCTACCAAATCTACTCACAAGTCTTTGGTTGGCCAGGGGTTATAACAGAAGACACTTGCCTAAGGTGCCACACAGTGGGACTGAACCCGGAACCATGTGGTTCGTAAGCAAGCTACTTACCACACAGCCATTCCTACGTCTATATATTTATATATATATATATTTATGTTGAGAGAGACAAAAAGAGAGAGAAGAAATAATTATTTATGCAATTAAAAGTTATGCAGACGGTTTAAAGTGCGGATAATAAAGAGATGCGCTCAAACTGTCAAATTCTTAAAATACGTAAATGAAGAATGCGAAAAAGTGTTGTATGAGCAACTTAAGAAAATTTTATTTGTATTAGAATGTCATAAGTGAAATTTACGCCATCAGAAACAATAAACACATATCAATTTTTAGTGCTAAAAAATTATGCAAGTTCAGGTGAAGTCTCTGCTGATGAATATGTCTCGATGCACACGAAAACTTATGTAATTTTTAAGTGTTTTTAAAAGATTTCACGTCTGGAGAGATGGAGCAGCATAAACAGAGTAATTATTTAATACATTAGCAGCACCCGTAGCAATTCCGCGGCAAATGCGAAAGTTTTTAGATAGTTGTAAGTTTATGTGGAGACATAAAAATTAGCGCTCCTTTATAAATTGTATATTCTACATAATTGTCGTTTTAAAAAAAAATCAGTCCTTCTGGATAAGACCCTCTGCTTCTCTTGGCGCCATTGCCCATTTGGTTTCATCCTTTCTGTTGTTCGATTACATCGTCTCTCATCTTTGGTTTATAAACAAATAACATTTTTCAAGCGAGCAGACGATTGCGCTTATGCGCATGCTTTAAGTAATAGATGGTATTAAAAAAATATATCAATTAAAAACATTACACTCTTCATACACACTCACCAACGCAACCTCCAACACCACCACCACTAACACCACCAACACATTCATCATCATCATCTCTCTCTCTCTCTCTCTCTCTGCCTTTCTTTAATCTCACCATCAGAACATCGATCCTCTGCTACAATTCTGTTTCTCACTCTCCTCTATATCACTACCTTCAACTAACATTTTTAACCACGTAATAACTATTACGTTCCCCCTACCACACGTCATAGACGCTTCTCTTACCCTCTTTTTCTCTCCCTCCTTCTCTCTCTGCCTGTTTTTCTCTCGCTCTTCACCTTACCCGCTTTTTCCCTCTACTCCATCTTTTCTCTCGCTCTTCGCATCACAGCATTAATCACTTCAAGTTTTAATCGAATATCCAAATACTAAAGTGGATCGATTCATTCGATCAGTCCCATTTGTCAACAAATTTGGAACGTTTTCACCATTTGAGAAATCCTAATGTAAAGCAAATAGCAATGTTTTGTTAATGCTATTCTTTAAACCTCGTAAATCTGAAGATGTGGAATAGC
>NW_021835564.1:0-22500 GCF_006345805.1 Octopus sinensis
GAACACCGCTCACTATTTGCGTGCTAATGGAAGTGGCCCCATTGGCTACTACCACCTGACTTCTATTCTTCAGAAGTCGTGAAGCCATTCTCCTAGTTTTCCAACTATGCCAAGATCACGCAGTTTGTGACATATCATTCCATGATCGACTTTATCGAAGGCCTTTGCGAAGTCGAGATATTGACTTCCACATTTGAGTGTTTTAGCAGTTGTTTCAGCACCCAGTCATAGTGCTGCAGGAGCTGAGTTAAGCAGCTTCTTCCTGGTCGGAAACCATGTTGGGTGTCAGTCATTTTCTTCAAGGAAGGTGATTAGTTTCCTTCTGACTATTCGTTCCATGACCTTGCTGATGTGTATATATATACATTATATATATATTATAAATATATAATATATATAATATATATAATATATTATATATATATATATATATATATTATATATATATATACATTATAAAATATTATTCGAGACAAAACCACTATTTTGCAAAACAAACAAAGAAAGACTTAATCATACATAAATTTTAATAAATAGTCAAAAAAACCGCCACTACAATCGTTCTTGTCTTGATCGACAATCTTCAGGTGGACTTCCAATAATTCAGTGTCAAATTATATATACATTATTATATATTATATATAAAATATATATATATATATATATATAATATATATATATAGATATATATATATGTATATGTATATATATATATATTAAATTGACAAGTAAATTACGATGACTGAAATTATAAGGTATAGTTATCTTGTTATCATTTAGTTGTTGTCGTTGTTGTTGCTGCTGCAAGCCCTCGATCCAGGAAACCTATAATCAATACGAATTCCAGCTGTGTTTACTCCGCCTGTCTAGGTTTGCATTATTCAGTGTGTACATTATGCCGTTTGTTCATGTCCTGTATCTACAGTCTCTAATCCGTACATTATCAGGTGTGTATATATCCAGGGTGTACATCCAGCGTGGTTTTTCATTTGTATCGAAAGACAACACGGCTTGACATTGGTGAGGTTACTCTTTTACTCTTTTACTTGTTTCAGTCATTTGACTGCGGCCATGCTGGAGCACCGCCTTTTAGTCGAGCAACTCGACCCCGGGACTTATTCTTTTTGTAAGTCCAGTACTTATTCTATTGGTCTCTTTTTGCCGAACCGCTAAGTGACGGGGACGTAAACACACCAGTATCGGTTGTCGAGCAATGCTAGAGGGACAAACACAGACACACAAACATATACACACACATACACACACATACACACACACACACACACACACACACACACACACACACACAACACACACACACACACACACACACACATATATATATATATATATATGTATATATATATGTATGTACATATATACGACAGGCTTCTTTCAGTTTCCGTCTACCAAATCTACTCACAAGGCATTGGTCGGCCCGGGGCTTTAGCAGAAGACACTTGCCCAAGATGCCACGCAGTGCGACTGAACCGGAACCATGTGGTTGGTTAGCAAGCTACTTACCACACAGCCACTCCTGCACCTATAAATATATATATATATATATATATATATATATATATATATATATATATATATATATATATATATATATATATATATATATATATATATATATATATATATATATATATATATACGACAGGCTTCTTTCAGTTTCCGTCTACCAAATCCACTCACAAGGCATGTCATTGTTTATTCTTCACCTAACTCGGAACCTTCCATGCGTTTTGATCCGGAACTTATAGTCGACTGTGTGAATTTGATGACACGTTCACAGGTATTCTGCCAATACCTGTGAATGTGTGCATAACTGGAGTGACAAATCCGTATTCAATTTAGTACGCACGTATGTGTCAACACATAATTGCGCCGGTTCGCTGGCCCCAACTCTACCTTGATGCTTTTACGATTTAAATACCTGATTCTATCGAATCCTGAAAATACAAACATACATACCTACATACATACATATATATATATATATATATATATTGAATTATAAGATATATATGTATGCTATTAAGGTTCTCATTTTGTTAAATGAATAAATAATCCAACATTCTAATATCCGAAAGTTAATGAACACACTAAATTTGTTTCTCCATTTTCTTATTTGTATTATACTTACCTACCTACCTACCTACCTACCTACATACTTACCTACCTATCTACATACCTACCTACCTATCTACATACCTACCTACCTATCTACATACCTACCTACCTACCTACCACCTACATACATACATACATACTACATACATACATACATACATACATACACACACCTACCTACCTACATACCTACCTACCTACCTACATGCATACATACATACCTACCTACCTGCCTACCTACATACCTTCCTACCTATCTACATACCTACCTACCTACCTACATACATACATACATACATACACACACCTACATACATATCTACCTACATACATACATACATACACACACCTACCTACCTACATACATACATACATACACACACCTACCTACCTACATACCTACCTACCTACCTACATACATACATACATACATACACACACCTACATACATACATACATACATACCTACCTACTTACATACATACATACACACACCTACCTACCTACCTACATACATACATACATACCTACCTACCCACCTACTTACATACCTACCTACCTACCTACCTACCTACATATATACATACATACATACATACACACACACACACACACACATACATACATACATACATACATACATGTATGTTCTTTCTTTTATTCTTTTTCTTGTTTGTCATTTGACTGCAGCCATGCTGGTGGGTACCGCATTAAAGGGTTGTAGTTGAACAATCGATCCTAGGACTTTTTTAAAGCCTCGTATTTATTCTATCGGTCGCTTTTGACGAACCGCTCAGTTACGGGGACATAAACACACCAGCACCGGTTGTCAAGTGGTGATGGTGGGACATACACGCATACATACATACATATATATATTATATATATATATATATATATCTATATATATATATATATATATATATGCGTTTATATATTTGTTTTGCAAGATTCTTGATGTGAAATCGTGTGTTGAAAACAAATATTGTTATATTTCGGAATGGTCATTTTGCCAGTTTAGCCAATAAAAACGCCCGCACTATATATTTAGTGTTAATTTGCTTCGGCTTTATTTATTTTTTACATTAATGTTAATCTTATTTCGGCCAGAGTTCTTTCGTCACACTTCTGTGGCCTCATCAGTGGTCCTTTTCTTTCTTCTTTCTTATTTGTGTGTCTCTCTTTACTAACGGTCAGCCATTTTGTATTCCTATTGTATGTGTCTTTATTTGCGCATGCGTATATCCTTATGTGTGTCTATGTTTAGTTAGTGTGTGTGGGGGTGGGGAGGGCTTTGATATTTATACACGTTCGTGTGATTTGTTTTTGTTTATTTTGTTCATGTGTTTACACCTACTTATTAGTTTTTGTTTTTGTATTTAATTAAATATATATATGTATACACACACACACACACACACACATATATATATATATACACACACAGGCATGTGCACATACATGTATAAGATAACGGGAGAGTTATGCGTGCAAAAACGAAAGATGTAATGTTTCTCAAAAAAAAATTGGGGCAGATTGATAACGCGTCGTTGTGTTAATCTTGATTTACTGTTGAAACAACTCTTTGGAAGTGTTATATCTGGAGCACTATTAAATTTCATACTCCATAAAAAAAAACCCACAACAATTAAAATCAGTATAGGATGTCAGTTAAAAGAGAATTACGTGATTAAGAAAACAATGGAAATCTAAAGCTAGGTCAAGATTGTATCAAAAGAGTATTTTAAAAATATGAACGTAAGTCATAGATCTTATTCGAAGTTCGTCTGATAAGGAACGACATTAGGGCAAAAATTTCATGACGAAAAGTAATACATCAAAACGTGGATTGACGCAAAACAAGATTGTTGTTTATGATAAGGCCAACCTTCGTCTTAAACTAAGTTTGGTATATGCTTAGTATATTGGGGACGCGTGGCTTTATGGTAAGACCATCCATCGTCTTAAACTAAGTTTGGTATATGCTTAGTATATTGGGGACGCGTAGATTTATGATAAGGCCATCCATCGTCTTAAACTAAGTTTGGTATATGCTTAGTATATTGGGGACGCGTGGCTTTATGATAAGGTCATCCATCATCTTAAACTAAGTTTGGTATATGCTTAGTATATTGGGGACGCGTGGCTTTATGATAAGGCCACCCATCGTCTTAAACTAAGTTTGGTATATGCTTAGTATATTGGGGACGCGTGGCTTTATGATAAGGCCATCCATCGTCTTAAACTAAGTTTGGTATATGCTTAGTATATTGGGGACGCGTGGCTTTATGATAAGGCCATCCATCGTCTTAAACTAAGTTTGGTATATGCTTCGTATATTGGGGACGCGTGGCTTTATGATAAGGCCACCCATCGTCTTAAACTAAGTTTGGTATATGCTTAGTATATTGGGGACGTGAGGCTTTATGATAAGGTCTTCCATCGTCTTAAACTAAGTTTGGTATATGCTTAGTATATTGGGGACGCGTGGCTTTATGATAAGGCCATCCATCGTCTTAAACTAAGTTTGGTATATGCTTAGTATATTGGGGACGCGTGGCTTTATGGTAAGGCCACCCATCGTCTTAAACTAAGTTTGGTATATGCTTAGTATATTGGGGACGTGAGGCTTTATGATAAGGTCTTCCATCGTCTTAAACTAAGTTTGGTATATGCTTAGTATATTGGGGACGCGTGGCTTTATGATAAGGCCATCCATCGTCTTAAACTAAGTTTGGTATATGCTTAGTATATTGGGGACGTGTGGCTTTATGATAAGGTCTTCCATCGTCTTAAACTAAGTTTGGTATATGCTTAGTATATTGGGGACGCGTGGCTTTATGATAAGGTCTTCCATCGTCTTAAACTAAGTTTGGTATATGCTTAGTATATTGGGGACGCGTGGCTTTATGATAAGGTCTTCCATCGTCTTAAACTAAGTTTGGTATATGCTTAGTATATTGGGGACGCGTGGCTTTATGATAAGGCCACCCGTCGTCTTAAACTAAGTTTGGTATATGCTTAGTATATTGGGGACGTGTGGCTTTATGATAAGGCCATCCATCGTCTTAAACTAAGTTTGGTATATGCTTAGTATATTGGGGACGCGTGGCTTTATGATAAGGCCATCCATCGTCTTAAACTAAGTTTGGTATATGCTTAGTATATTGGGGACGTGTGGCTTTATGATAAGGCCATCCATCGTCTTAAACTAAGTTTGGTATATGCTTAGTATATTGGGGACGCGTGGCTTTATGATAAGGCCATCCATCGTCTTAAACTAAGTTTGGTATATGCTTAGTATATTGGGGACGTGTGGCTTTATGATAAGGTCTTCCATCGTCTTAAACTAAGTTTGGTATATGCTTAGTATATTGGGGACGCGTGGCTTTATGATAAGGTCTTCCATCGTCTTAAACTAAGTTTGGTATATGCTTAGTATATTGGGGACGTGTGGCTTTATGATAAGGTCTTCCATCGTCTTAAACTAAGTTTGGTATATGCTTAGTATATTGGGGACGCGTGGCTTTATGATAAGGTCTTCCATCGTCTTAAACTAAGTTTGGTATATGCTTAGTATATTGGGGACGCGTGGCTTTATGATAAGGCCATCCATCGTCTTAAACTAAGTTTGGTATATGCTTAGTATATTGGGGACGCGTGGCTTTATGGTAAGACCATCCATCGTCTTAAACTAAGTTTGGTATATGCTTAGTATATTGGGGACGCGTAGATTTATGATAAGGCCATCCATCGTCTTAAACTAAGTTTGGTATATGCTTAGTATATTGGGGACGCGTGGCTTTATGATAAGGCCATCCATCGTCTTAAACTAAGTTTGGTATATGCTTAGTATATTGGGGACGCGTGGCTTTATGATAAGGCCATCCATCGTCTTAAACTAAGTTTGGTATATGCTTCGTATATTGGGGACGCGTGGCTTTATGATAAGGCCACCCATCGTCTTAAACTAAGTTTGGTATATGCTTAGTATATTGGGGACGTGAGGCTTTATGATAAGGTCTTCCATCGTCCTTAAACTAAGTTTGGTATATGCTTAGTATATTGGGGACGCGTGGCTTTATGATAAGGCCATCCATCGTCTTAAACTAAGTTTGGTATATGCTTAGTATATTGGGGACGCGTGGCTTTATGGTAAGGCCCCCATCGTCTTAAACTAAGTTTGGTATATGCTTAGTATATTGGGGACGTGAGGCTTTATGATAAGGTCTTCCATCGTCTTAAACTAAGTTTGGTATATATGCTAGTATATTGGGGACGCGTGGCTTTATGATAAGGCCATCCATCGTCCTTAAACTAAGTTTGGTATATGCTTAGTATATTGGGGACGTGTGGCTTTATGATAAGGTCTTCCATCGTCTTAAACTAAGTTTGGTATATGCTTATATATTGGGGACGCGTGGCTTTATGATAAGGCCTCCATCGTCTTAAACTAAGTTTGGTATATGCTTAGTATATTGGGGACGCGTGGCTTTATGATAAGGTCTTCCATCGTCTTAAACTAAGTTTGGTATATGCTTAGTATATTGGGGACGCGTGGCTTTATGATAAGGCCACCCGTCGTCTTAAACTAAGTTTGGTATATGCTTAGTAATGGGGGACGTGTGGCTTTATGATAAGGTCATCCATCGTCTCTTAAACTAAGTTTGGTATATGCTTAGTATATTGGGGACGCGTGGCTTTATGATAAGGCCATCCATCGTCTTAAACTAAGTTTGGTATATGCTTAGTATATGGGGACGTGTGGCTTTATGATAAGGCCATCCATCGTCTTAAACTAAGTTTGGTATATGCTTAGTATATTGGGGACGCGTGGCTTTATGATAAGGCCATCCATCGTCTTAAACTAAGTTTGGTATATGCTTAGTATATTGGGGACGTGTGGCTTTATGATAAGGTCTTCCATCGTCTAAACTAAGTTGGGATATGCGCTTAGTATATTGGGGACGCGTGGCTTTATGATAAGGTCTTCCATCGTCTTAAACTAAGTTTGGTATATGCTTAGTATATTGGGGACGTGTGGCTTTATGATAAGGTCTTCCATCGTCTTAAACTAAGTTTGGTATATGCTTAGTATATTGGGGACGCGTGGCTTTATGATAAGGTCTTCCATCGTCTTAAACTAAGTTTGGTATATGCTTAGTATATTGGGGACGCGTGGCTTTATGATAAGGCCATCCATCGTCTTAAACTAAGTTTGGTATATGCTTAGTATATTGGGGACGTGTGGCTTTATGATAAGGCCATCCATCGTCTTAAACTAAGTTTGGTATATGCTTAGTATATTGGGGACGCGTAGCTTTATGATAAGGTCTTCCATCGTCTTAAACTAAGTTTGGTATATGCTTAGTATATTGGGGACGCGTGGCTTTATGATAAGGCCACCCATCATCTTAAACTAAGTTTGGTATATGCTTAGTATATTGGGGACGTGTGGCTTTATGATAAGGTCTTCCATCGTCTTAAACTAAGTTTGGTATATGCTTAGTATATTGGGGACGCGTGGCTTTATGATAAGGCACCCATCATCTTAAACTAAGTTTGGTATATGCTTAGTATAGGGACGTGTGGCTTTATGATAAGGTCTTCCATCGTCTTAACTAAGTTTGGTATATGCTTAGTATATTGGGGACGCGTGGCTTTATGATAAGGTCTTCCATCGTCTTAAACTAAGTTTGGTATATGCTTAGTATATTGGGGACGTGTGGCTTTATGATAAGGTCTTCCATCGTCTTAAACTAAGTTTGGTATATGCTTAGTATATTGGGGACGCGTGGCTTTATGATAAGGTCTTCCATCGTCTTAAACTAAGTTTGGTATATGCTTAGTATTTTGGGGACGCGTGGCTTTATGATAAGGCCATCCATCGTCTTAAACTAAGTTTGGTATATGCTTAGTATATTGGGGACGTGTGGCTTTATGATAAGGCCATCCATCGTCTTAAACTAAGTTTGGTATATGCTTAGTATATGGGGACGCGTGGCTTATGATAAGGTCTTCCATCGTCTTAAACTAAGTTTGGTATATGCTTAGTATATTGGGGACGCGTGGCTTTATGATAAGGCCACCCATCGTCTTAAACTAAGTTTGGTATATGCTTAGTATATTGGGGACGCGTGGCTTTATGATAAGGCCACCCATCGTCTTAAACTAAGTTTGGTATATGCTTAGTATATTGGGGACGCGTGGCTTTATGATAAGGCCACCCATCGTCTTAAACTAAGTTTGGTATATGCTTAGTATATTGGGGACGCGTGGCTTTATGATAAGGCCACCCATCGTCTTAAACTAAGTTTGGTATATGCTTAGTATATTGGGGACGTGTGGCTTTATGGTAAGGTCTTCCATCGTCTTAAACTAAGTTTGGTATATGCTTGGTATATTGGGGACGCGTGGCTTTATGGTAAGGGATGTTGCACTCATGATGGCACAATTGTGACTTCGATATCTTGACTGAGCAATGGGTTGTGTTCTTGAGCATAATACTTCATTTCACGTTGCTCCAGTCTACTCAGCTTGGAAAACTGAGTTATACTGCGATGGACTGGCATCCCGTCCATTGGGGAATATATATATATATATATATATATATATATATAAAATAATATGTTACATTACTCGATAGTCAAGATAAAACTCTGAGTCTCAGATGCCGAAATGGGAATCCACAACGCCATCTCTTCGGCGTTGTGGATTCCCACTTCGGCATCTGAAACTCAGAGTTTTATCTTGACTATCGAGTAATGTAACATATTGTATAGATAAATTTCCTTTATTTACATAATATTGAGGTCTCTTTCTTTCTTTTGTTATCTTACCGTTTTACCAATAAATCACCTCCCGGACGACGTTATTCTCAACTAAGTGCTAATACGGCCTTTTTGGATTATCGCCTAACATCGGTTGAGGACTCTTACACACAGAAGAATTTAATATGGATGCATATTACATAGATTATTCTATGAAAAACCGAAGAGATGGCGTTGTGGATTCCCACTTCGGCATCTGAGACTCAGAGTTTTATCTTGACTACCGAGTAATGTAACATATTATTTTATAGATAAATTTCCTCTATTTACATAATATTGAGGTCTCTTTCTTTCTTTTGTTATCTTACCGTTTTACCAATAAATCACCTCCCGGACGACGTTATTCTCAACTAAGTGCTAATACGGCCTTTTTGGATTATCGCCTAACATCGGTTGAGGACTCTTACACACAGAAGAATTTAATATGGATGCATATTACATAGATTATTCTATGAAAAACCGAAGAGATGGCGTTGTGGATTCCCACTTCGGCATCTGAGACTCAGAGTTTTATCTTGACTATCGAGTAATGTAACATATTATTTTATAGATAAATTTCCTCTATTTACATAATATTGAGGTCTCTTTCTTTCTTTTGTTATCTTACCGTTTTACCAATATACATATATATATATATATATATATATATATATATAGTGGTTGTATACTGTCAACATAGCGTGACAGTCCCGTAAGGGAATTACACCACCGCTGTTTAGCCCTAGGAAGCATCGACACTTCCTGTCGGCTTTGACACATTTCCTGTGTCTTTATATTTGCGAAGCGGAGGCAAGCACCCCCACCTGCTAGGATTCACACCTGAAAACATGCATGTTTCTGGGTCTTACCCGTCATCAGTCCGGGATAGTGAGCCCTGCTAGCTGAGATGCCTGTCTAGCCTTCGCAAATATATATATATTTACAGTGAAATCTATTCACTGGTCACCGTAATTAGAAATATTGAATTTCTAAATGTCTCACGCCACACAGTTCTGGAAACTGGTTTAATGTGTATATGGCTCAGGAAGAACCTTTCCTGTTGGGTGTATACAATGTAAAGAATGTTAAACTTTTACAGCATGGTATATATACTTTAGTGAAAGACACCTTCGCCATTCAAAAACGTATAAAGACTCTTAACATCACTTACACATATTATTTCGTGTCAAACTTTGACACTAAACAGTATTTGAGATGCAGTGGAATCGCGTCAGTGACCAGGTCACATTTGGCATGACGAAAATTTTGACACTAAATACTAAATGCTTAAACAGAAGTTAACAGTTCTTAGTATTTTTTTAAATAGGACAAGTGAGTCCATAACCCGTGGCCTTCTACATGGGATGGAGCCAGCCTACGTATGCATACCTTCCCTTCTTGGGACACAAAACTCTACTTGTGAAGACGTGTTGAGGCAAGTGAGGATCAGAATCGAAATCGATCAATGGAAATTGCGGATGTGTTACCAGTGCCGGTGGCATGTAAGAGAACTTTCCGTTTCGCGACCGTTGCCAGCACCGCCCCGTTTCATGTCCTTTGCCAGCCTCGCCTGGCCCTCGTGCCGGTGGCACATAAAAAGCACCATCCGTTCGTGGCCGTTTGCCAGCTCTGTCTGGCACCAGTGCGGGTGGCACGTAAAAAGCACCCACTACACTCACGGAGTGGTTGGCGTTAGGAAGGGCATCCAGCCGTAGAAACACTGCCAGATTTGACTGGGCCTAATGAAGCCTTCTGGCTTCCCAGACCCCAGTTGAATCGTCCAACCCATGCTAGCATGGAAAGCGGACGCTAAACGATGATGATGATGACAAATATGCGTTTTCCAGAAGGAGGCACTGGTGGCAGAAACGCTAGCAAGCCGGACAAAATGCTAAGCGACATTCCGTTCGCCTTTGCGTTTTGAGTTCAAATACCGCGACGGGATCGACTTTGCCTTTCGTCCTTTCAGGGTCGATAAAATAAGTACCACTTGAGCACTGGGGCCGATGTAATCGACTTAACCCCTCCTCCGCAATTGCTGGCCTTATGCCAAAATTTGGGGTCCATTGTTATATAAAGTGTGGAAGCACTCCGTCGGTTACGACGCCGAGGGTTCCGGTTGATCCGAATCAACGGAACAGCCTGCTCGTGAAATTAACGTGTAAGTGGCTGAGCACTCACAGACACGTGCACCCTTAACGTAGTTCTCGGGGATATTCAGCGTGACACAGAGAGTGACAAGGCGGCCCCTTGAAATACAGGTACAACAGAAACAGGAAGTAAGAGTGAGAGAAAGTTGTGGTGAAAGAGTACAGCAGGAATCACCACCATCCCCTGCCGGAGCCTCGTGGAGCTTTAGGTGTTTTCGCTCAATAAACACTCACAACGCCCGGTCTGGGAATCGAAACCGCGATCCTATGACCGCGAGTCCGCTGCCCTAACCACCGGGCCATTGCGCCTCCACAAAATATATATATATATATATTATATATAATATATATATATATATATATATATATATATATATATATATATATAATATATATATATATATATTATATATATATATATATATATATATATATATATATATAATATATATATATAAAGTAAACAGCATATCACCTCAGACTGCTGTTGCTTTTTAAATATTGTGCTCTTAGGCATAGGCGTGGCTGATTGGTGAGAAACTTGCTTCCTAACCACGTGGTTTCGGGTTCGATCCCCATGGGTAAGTGTCTCTTCTCTTGTAGCCCTCAGACCGAACAAACCCTTGTGAGTGGGTTTGGCAGGCGGAAATTGAAAGGAGCCTGTCGTGTATGTGTCTTTGTGTCTGTGTTTTGTGCCCTATCATCCCGTGACTTAGCGATACTGCAAAAGACACCGATAGGTTTTTTTCGGTTTGAACGGCAGTTTTTTCTAGCGGTGTCATATGAAATTGTCACCCATAATTATGAACGTAGTATCGATCTATTGCATTTCTATCTACTTTAGGGTTAGGGGTGGGGAGAAGGATATCTTTTTTTCTTCACAAATGTAAATAAACCCAATCTGTTTCTTAAACGAGGGACATATTCAAACGGTACAGAATGCTTTTTACCTCAATAGACGTCACTGATTGGTTGAAATTTCAGAAATTGAAGAAAAAAAACAGCAAATATCTTACAAACTAGAATTTTCTCAATAAAACCAAGAGAAAAAGATGTTTTATAAATACATTCTACCAGTATACGAAGTTTAAAAGTGTTTAATTACGTGGAAATTATTTTAAAAAACTGCCGTTCAAACCGAAAAGATCCATGAAATGTACTGGGATCGATTCTTTCGACTAAAAATTCTTCAAGGAGTGTCCCAGTACGGCTGTAGTCCAATGACTGAAACAAGTAAAAGGTGAAACGATTAAAATACTAGATGCAAGAAGCATGAGTGAATATTCAATGAATTTTTTATTTTCATCATCATCATCATCATCGTTTAACGTCCGTTCTCCATGCTAGCATGGGTTGGACGGTTCGACCGGGGATCTGGGAAGCCAGAAGGCTGCACCAGGCTCCAGTCTTATCTGGCAATGTTTCTACAGCTGGATGCCCTTCCTAACGCCAACCACTCCGTGAGTGTAGTGGGTGCTTTTTACGTGCCACCTGCACAGGTGCCAGGCAAGGCTGGCAACGGCCACGGTCGGATTGGTGTATTTTATGTGCCACCGGCACGGAAGCCAGTCGAGGCGGCGCTGGCATCGGCCACGAGTCGGATAGTGCTTTTTACGTACCACCAGACCAGGGATCCTGGCTGGTTCAATTCGATTTCGCTTGCCCCAACATGTCTTCGCAAGCAAAGAGGGTTGGCATGGGTGCCTGTCGTACGGTCGGATTGGTGTATTTTATGTCCCACTGGCACGGAAGCCAGTCGAGGCGGCGCTGGCATCGGCCACGAGTCGGATAGTGCTTTTTACGTACCACCAGACCAGGGATCCTGGCTGGTTCAATTCGATTTCGCTTGCCCCAACATGTCTTCGCAAGCAAAGAGGGTTGGCATGGGTGCCTGTCGTACGGTCGGATTGGTGTATTTTATGTGCCACTGGCACGGAAGCCAGTCGAGGCGGCGCTGGCATCGGCCACGAGTCGGATAGTGCTTTTTACGTACCACCAGACCAGGGATCCTGGCTGGTTCAATTCGATTTCGTTTTCGCTTTCGCTTGCCCCAACATGTCTTCGCAAGCAAAGGGGGTTGGCATGGGTGCCTGTCGTCGGATGAGGTTCTATATCGACTTCGCTTGCCTCAACAGGTCTTTGTGTCCAAGGGAGGAAAGGCATTCATAAGTGGGCTGGGCTCACTTGTCCTGCCTGGTCTTCTCACGTACAGCATATTTCCAAAGGTCTTGGTCGCTGGTCATTTCCTCAGTGAGGCCTAAAGGTCGTGCTTCACCACCTCGTCCCAGGTTTTCCTGGGTCTACCTCTTCCACGGGTTCCCTCAACTGCTAGGGATTGGCACTTTCTCACACACCTATCTTCATCCATTCTCGCCACATGACCATACCAGCGCAATCGTCTCTCTTGCACACCACAACTGATGCTTCTTAGGTACAACATTTCTCTCAAGGTACTAACGCTCTGTCGAGTATGTACACTGACATTACACATCCATCGGAGCATACTGGCCTCATTCCTCACGAGCTTATGCATGTCCTCAGCAGTCACGGCCCATGTTTCACTGCCATGTAGCATGGCTGTTCGTACACATGCATCATACAGTCTGCCTTTTACTCTGAGCGAGAGGCCTTTAGTCACCAGCAGAGGTAAGAGCTCCCACGGGAATATAACTAGGTTTAAACACGTTTTGAACTTCTGACGATGCTATCTCTCCATGACGTGACTAATTCTGAGTACTTCTTCTCAATGAGGTTACAGCAAAGAATGTCATATGATTCATCTAAATATGATTCATCTAAATACAGAACTTAGAAAAACTAATTTACATGTAACTTTTTTCAAATAATACAATCTCTTAATGACATGATACTAAATATAACACAACGTTTACCCTACCACAACTTTGCTTTTTATCGCATTTTACCTACCACTAATTTTTTTGTTAGTAATAAACACAGTTATACACACACACACACACACACACACATACACACACACACACACACACACACATATATATATATAGTCGCCATGATAGATCGTTAGCCACTACACACATTTTTTTCTCTCCTTGTTTTTTCTGTGTCCCTTTCTGTAGAAGAGCGTAGGCTCGAAACGTAAAAAACTTTTTCTATTCCTGAGCGTTATACTAATACATCTGTTTGTTTTGTACACCACATGTCTTCGTCTTTTGTTTTTTTCGTAAACTCTCCCTATATATATATATATATATATAAATATAGGGATGGTATTATTAAAATACCATCACAAGTGGTAAGCGAATTATCAGCCGTACAGGCAAATTAATAAAATATATACATACAGTATTAGATATGTACATATATACACAAGGGTACTACATGAGTACCTAAATCGCTAATGATAGAAGTCAAAAAATACTTCTGTACCACCGAATAGTCACAAATTCATTACAGACAAGATAGGAAAAAATATCAGTTATAAATAAATAAATATATATATATAATATATATATATATATATATATATATATATATTATATATATATATATATATATATATATATATATATATATATATATATATATATATATTATATATATATATAGGCGCAGGAGTGGCTGTGTGGTAAGTAGCTTGCTAACCAACCACATGGTTCCAGGTTCAGTCCCACTGCGTGGCATCTTGGGCAAGTGTTTTCTACTATAGCCTCGGGCCGACTAATGCCTTGTGAGTGAATTTGGTAGACGGAAACTGAAAGAAGCCTGTCGTGTATGTGTTTGTGTGTCGGTGTTTGTACCCCTAGCATTGCTTGACAACCGATGCTGGTGTGTTTACGTCCCCGTCACTTAGCGGTTCGGCAAAAGAAACCGATAGAATAAGTACTGGGCTTACAAAGAATAAGTCCCGGCATCAATTTGCTCGACTAAAGGCGGTGCTCCAGCATGGCCGCAGTCAAATGACTGAAACATGTAAAAGAGTAAAAGAGAATATTAATAGTGACTTGGGTTTTTTTGAGAGTATATGATTTTGATTTGATTTTTCCAGTTTCAGCTAATGAGCTGTGGCCATGCTGGGGCACCGCCATATGTATATGCATATCATCTAAATTGCATATCATCTAAATTTCTAACCGCTGGTTTTTATCTTGTTTTCTACTGCCTTTTCATCTTTATCGTCTAATAAGATACAACCTCATTTCGGTCGGGGTTTTTTTCTGTGGCGGGAAGTTGGCGGTGGGGGGGGGAAGCTTTTATCATTTGATAATGGCTCTCTGCGCGTTACAAATACATTCATACAAGCGTTAAGCCTATTGCATTTGTTAAATTTTGTCCTTCCTCTATCGTCTTTTGTTCATCGTGTCATGTCTTAGCGAAGACATGACACGATGTAGGTAAAGAAATTTGAAAAGAATATACGAATATACGAAACAGGTTATTTCTCAAAAAACTATGTTACTATACACAAAATTTTATAACAATTTTCTAACATAACGACTTAAATATATTTATTAACCTTATAATACAAGCCTTCTGTAGTTTTTTCGTTCTTTTTTACTTCTTATACATCCAACCACATGCTTTCACACAAAAACTTTCTCACCTATATATATATATATATATATATGTGTGTGTGTGTTGTGTGTGTGTGTGTGTGTGTGTGTGTGTGTGAGTATGTATGCAGTAATCTCTCATCATATCGCGGTTTATCAGTTAAGTTTACATCGATTCTGCCATATTGTGTTTTCCATTTATAATAAAAGGATCTTTTCGGTTTGAACGGCAGTTTTTTCTAGCGGTGTCATATAAAATTGTCACCCATAATTATGATCCTAGTATCAATCCATTGCATTTCAATCTGTTTTAGGGTTAGGGTATCTTTTTTTTCTTCACAAATGTAAATAAACCCAATCTGTTTCGGATCTTTTCCTTTTGAACGGCAGTTTTCAACACAATTTCTAGTTAACTAAACACTTTTAAACTTCATATACTGGTAGAATGTGTCAAAATAAAACATTTTTTTCTCTTGGCTTTCTTGAGAAAATTGTAATTTGTTTGTTTAACGTAGTTTAATTTTTCGAATTTTAACCAATCCTATGGCCTCTATTGAGCTAAAATCATTTGCTGCGTCTAAAACTGAGACAACATCCTGTCACTAACCCTAACTCTAACCCTAACCCTCACCCTAACCTTAGCCCTAAATTTTGGCCTTTCGTTTTTTTTCTTAATTGTTAAATTGATTTAATTGTTACGCGTGTCTAAAATTATTCGTTTTGTTTTTGTTTTGAGTTTTTGCTTTCGTTTTAGCCTTTCGTTTTTTTCTTAATTGTTATCCTTAAATTAATTTAACAATTAAGAAAAAAAAAAACCAAAGGCTAAAATGTTTTATTTCGACACATTCTACCAGTATACGAACTTTAAAAGTGTTTAGTTAACTAGATATTGTGTTGAAAACTGCCGTTCAAAAGGAAAAGATCCAAACACTGACTTCAGAATTCATGTAGGCATTGGGGACTTTTAGCATATTTCTATGTGGTCCCTATAACTGAAGTTCGTTCATATACATATTCGACAACTTTATCAAATAAACCAAAGCGTCAAGTCCTATTTTATAGTTGTAAAAGAAATAGAAAAACACGAAAATATGTTCTGTAATATTTTCATTATTGAATAATTCCGAAATATGTTGAATCCTGCCACGTCCTCAAATACTAACATATTTTTGCCATCTAATCATTTATTAATTGACAGATATTGTTGCTAAAGTCCACCGCTGCAGCATAAATAAATATAGTCACAACAGGCCTTTGTGCGCGAAATCTTGTGTACTTGCCTGGTAACAGATTTAATATTAGTGGCGACATGAAAAACCACTCAGAGATGGTTGTAATCAAAATGGGTTACCCCAGGGTTTAAATGAACAAAGATAAAAAAAATTTTTTTTTTCAAAATGGAAAATAGGTGGATTGAGTTCTCATTGTATATCAAAATATACCTTATTTTCTTTTTTAAAAAAGTGGATCTTTTCGGTTTGAACGACAGTTTTTTCTAGCGATGTCATATGAAATTGTCACCATAACTATGATCCTAGTATCGATCTATTGCATTTCAATCTATTTTAGGGTTAGGGGTGGAGGTAAGGGTATCTTTTTTTTCTTCACAAATATAAACAAACCCAATCTGTTTCGGATCTTTTCCTTTTGAACGGCAGTTTTCAACACAATTTCTAGTTAACTAAACACTTTTAAACTTCGTATACTGGTCGAATGTGTTTATAAAACATCTTTCTCTCTTGGCTTTCTTGAGAAAATTGTAATTTGTAAGTTTAACGTAGTTTAATTTTTCGAATTTTAACCAATCCTATGGCCTCTATTGAGCTAAAATCATTTTTTTTTTGTATATTTTGCAGATATTTCCGGCATATCGAATTGGAAAACAGAGAATGATGTTAGAATGGAGAGAACTTTATTATAATTTTTTCCAGGACTCTTGAGATATTTTACCCTTTTCTATTTTCTTACCAATTTTCAATGCTGATCTCTTTCTTGGTACCAGGGTCCTCAACATGAAGCCGATTTATAAACGGATCAGTATGTTCATAATTCTGTTCTTTTTCTGTGCTGTTGCCTATTATTTTGGCTACACATCTGTTCTAACAAAAGACGGTTCCAGGAATTTGCACTTACCTGACTCCGTTCTTAAAGCATTAACTTCAAATTGGCAAAAACTTTCGCAGTCGAAATTGGTGAAACTTAACGCCACGGCATCAAAGACAATGGCTACCTCAACTAGTGAAATAGTAAAAGCCATAAAAACTGCAGCGTTATCAAAACAAATTAAAAATTCTTGTAAAAACTGCGTTCCAAACAACATTCCAATTATTGTAGAGAACCGAGATATTTGCAAACGCCACAAGGATCCGTCAATTCAGTTGGATTTGTTTGTTATAATTTTCACTCAGTTCAAATTGAAAAAGCAACGGGACACCATTCGCAACACTTGGCTGAATCACTCAAGAAATAACACTTCGAACGTTCGTTATGCATTTGCGTTCGGTCGGCTTCCCACCGACGCAGATGACACAATGTTGTCGAAAGAAGCAAACATATACAAAGACATCGTTCAGGCGGATTTCAAGGACAGTTACCGGAATTTGACCTTTAAAACAATAACAATGCTTGGTTGGGTGAGCAGACATTGCCCTCACGTGAAACACGTGATGAAAACAGATGATGACATGTGGGTTAACATACCGAGAATAATTGAAACATTCAAAGAGCAACCCCTACATAAGACTGTTGCCGGCTGCTGTCCTTTGTCGGCGGGCCCTATACGTTCTAAAGAGTCCAAATGGTACGTTTCCTATGAAGAATACTCCAGAGACTCATATCCTGGCTTCTGTTCAGGAACTGGGTACGTGATGGATTTATATACTGCCACTAACATTCACAATGTCTCAGTATACGTGCCTTTTCTCTATTTAGAAGATGTGTACATATCTTTGTGTATAGAGTATCTGGGAAACGGTTTTCATTTACAGCCAATTCATGGGTTTTATAATTCTAGATACAATACAAACAATTTGTGTGATTTCCGTACGTCGGTATTAACCAGTCATTATATGTCCATAAATGCAATACAAGACATATGGAATGCTAAATGTAAGAGATAGAGAGAGTTGTGTGTGTGTGTGTGTGTGTGTATGTGTGTTTGGAGAGGTCTTGCATTGGTTTTTTTTTTTTAAATTGGAATCTAGGACATTGTGATTTTAATTTCAGACAAAGAATCGGACAGGTACAGTATAAACGAAATCGTTTCATTTCTTTAATCAGATATTCTCATTATTTCTCAAATTATCTCAAACATGAAATTGTTTGAAATTCTGTGATTATTATTTACCAGACACAAAAGAGAAAAAGAAAAAAAAAAAAAAACAATAATAGAAACGCCGAAAGTAACCGTGGGCGCAAACTGATGGTAAATTTCTGACAACGTTCGTGGTGAGAACACTAGCACCATGACCCCTCTCGAATAAAAAAATAAAAGAGGGATTGTTTAAAACGTGTTTTGCATAAAAGGGTCGTGAGTGGTTAACGTCTAGCTATCATCTTTCTCTCGAAAAATGTTAATCCCCGCTTAATTAAATTCGTACGCATATCTGGATGTATGTACATGCGTATTGCTGTGATCTGCTGCCATAGAGGGTGGTAAGTGAAAAGTGATAGAAGAAATTAGGTCTCTTGTAATTGCAAATATAGGTCATGAAATAATCCTTTCCACTTTAGGCACAAGGCCTGAAATTTTGGGAGAAGGGGATAAGTCGATTACATCGACCCCAGTGTTTAACTGGTACTTAATTTTATCGACCCCGAAAGGATGAAAGGGAAAGTCGACCTCGGCGGAATTTGAACTCGGAAGGTAGCGACGGACGAAATACTGCTAAGCCCGGACCGGACCGGGAATTGAACTTGCTACCTCATGATTGTGAGCCCCAACGCTCTAACCACTGAGCCATGCATCTTCATCTTATTAATAATACATATAGGCGCAGGAGTGGCTGTGTGGTAAGTAGCTTGCTAACCAACCACATGGTTCCGGGTTCAGTCCCACTGCGTGGCATCTTGGGTAAGTGTCTTCTGCTATAGCCCCAGGCCGACCAATGCCTTGTGAGTGGATTTGGTAGACGGAAACTGAAAGAAGCCTGTCGTATATATGTATATATATATATATATATATGTATGTGTGTGTCTGTGTTTGTCCCCCTAGCATTGCTTGACAACCAATGCTGGTGTGTTTATGTCCCCCGTCACTTAGCAGTTCGGCAAAAGAGACCGATAGAATAAGTACTGGGCTTACAAAGAATAAGTCCCGGGGTCGATTTGCTCGGCTAAATGCGGTGCTCCAGCATGGCCACAGTCAAATGACTGAAACAAGTAAAAGAGTAAAAGAGAGTATATATGAATATCTATTTGTCTATAAACACACACACACGAGAGAAAACGGTAATTACAGCTGGAATGGTTAGTCCTTATTGAGCGTACCTCAGGCTAAACATTTCTAGGAGAATTAATTGTTTTCACCATGTAAATTACACCCCATTTGAGGGCTTCCGCATAGTTTCAATCAATCCGATTTCACTCGACTTAAGACTACAGGAAAAGAAAATTGATCCGACAAGCTAACCTATGGGATTTCTAAATGCTAAGCACACTTCTTAACTATTTGGCCATGCTGGGTCTATGGCTATCTGTACAGAGATAGAATTTAAATAGAGGTGATATGCATCAGCGGTTCAAACCATAATCAAGGGAGACTACTCGAAAACAATTTATTTGCCTCGACTGGCCGCCGTGCAGGTGGCACGTAAAATGCACCAATCCGACCGTGGCCGATGCCAGCCTCGCCTGGCTCCAGTGCAGGTGGCACGTAAAAAGCACCCACTACACTCACGGAGTGGTTGGTGTTAGGAAGGGCATCCAGCTGTAGAAACATTGCCAGATAAGACCGGAGCCTGGTGCAGCCTCCTGGCTTTCCAGATCCCCAGTCGAACTGTCCAACCCATGCTAGCATGGAGAACGGACGTTAAACGATGATGATGATATAGGCATTATCAATGGAGGCTCAATGGCCCAGTGGTTAGGGCAGCGGACTCGCGGTCGTAGAATCGCGGGTTTGATCCCCAGACCGGGCGTTGTGTGTGTTTATTGAACGAAAATACCTAAAGCTCCACAAGGCTGTGGCAGGGCGTGGAGGTGATCCCTGCTATACTCTTTCGCCACAACTTTCTCTCACTCTTTCTTCTGTTGGCCTGCTCGCTTAGCCAGCGGGGTGTCGTCGTTTGAAGGCTAAAAACAATGCGAAGCGCATTGTGACCAGCGATGTGTAGCAACATCTGATAGCCTGGGCGGTCATGATAATATATGTATGTATGTATGTGTGGAGATGCAATGGCCCCGTGGTTTGGGCAGTGGACTCGCGGTTTCGATTCCCAGACCGGGCGTTGTGAGTGTTTATTGAGCAAAAACACTTAAAGCTCCACGAGGCTCCGGCAGGCCGGGCGAAAGACTTAGCAGCATTTCGTCCATCGCTACGTTGTGTGTTCAAATTCCGCTGAGGTCGATTTTACCTATCATCCTTTTGGGGTCGATAAATTAAAACAATTTCTCTCACCGTTCGTGCAGTTCTTTTTCCAATCCCAGTTTAAGTGTTCGGGTCTTCTTAACACCTTCTTAGCTGCTAAGAGTATGAAATCTGAGTTCAAATCTGTTAGTATATATATATATATGTTTTTTACAGTAAAGGACCAAGTTTTGATTGGTTATAATTTTGATGACGTCTTTTTGTTTTGGCAAAGTCTAGCCGTTTTGTTTGGTTGGCTTCCTGGTGATCTCCATTCCTTGCTGACTACGGCGAAGGAACAACTTCTGATTGGTTGCAGGTTTCGTGACGTCACTTATTTTGACCAAAAATATTTTCTGTTTTGGACAAAATATTTGTCTTGGCAAAGTTCAGCGTCTGCTTGGTTGACTTCCTTGGTAGGGGACTCTGTAACTTTCCTATCATAAATGGGGCTAGCATCGTAAAGTTCAGGTAAGATTTACGGCTAGTCGGCTTCAGTTCCTGCTAATATTTCCGTCACATCTCCCCTATTTCGTTTACTCCCTTGCAAAAACGAATAAAAAAAAAAGAATATAAAAATGAACATTAATCACTTTAATCTTTATTCCTCGCCCACATAAATGCAAGGCCTGTTTGTTTGTATATATAAATTGATATTTTTATTCAAAATAATCTGATTTACATTCTTTTTTCCCAATTTTTACAAAAATATTTTCATTGTATTTGGTTGTTTTCACCGTTTTTCTTTCATTAATGCAGTCGTTTGCAGACTATTATGATTGGTTGCTGCTGTTATCACGTGCTCAGTTTGATTCAAAAGGATCGTATGTAATATATTTGAGGATTGACGAAAAATAAATGGCTGCCAATTTTCATGTTTATCATTTAGTACTTTTCATTTTCCGTCTGAACGCCCATCAGTATCATCGACTTTGCGTTTTATTCACTCGGAGTCGATTTAACAAGTTTCAGTCAAATACTTGGGTGGAAGCATTCTCTCAATTAAATTCTGCCCACAAAATGTCTGACCTTGTACCAAGCTCAGTTCTTTTGTCAAAAAGAGAATGTATCCATCCTGTGGTGTGGTTGTGGATTTAGTTTAGACCGGGGCTTCACAAAATAGGTCCATATAGAGACTAAAGGGCGAATAAAATTTTGGTAGGAGTGAAAAGAAGTTTAGGGAACCATAAAGAATGAATTTATTAGCTTGAATCTCATAAAGTGGGTTCATATAAATTTTAAGGAGTGAATAAAATTTTGCTAGGAGTGAAAAGAAGTTTAGGGAACCATAAATAATGAATTTA
>NW_021835564.1:25000-39001 GCF_006345805.1 Octopus sinensis
AATGTTTGCAGGGTTGGAACAACGAATGGCGGCCAAAAAATGGCTACATGGTATTTAGAAGGCGGCGAGCTGGCAGAACCGTTAGCACGCCGGGCGAAATGCGTAGCCGTATTTCGTCTACCGTTACGTTCTGAGTTCAAGTTCCGCCGAGGTCGACTTTGCCTTTCGTCCTTTCGGGGTCGATAAATTAAGTACCAGTTACGCACTGGGGTCGATGTAATCGACTTAATACCTATGTCTGTCCTTGTTTGTCCCCTCTATGTTTAGCCCCTTGTGGGCAATAAAGAAACAGGTATTTCGTCTGCCGTTACGTTCTGAGTTCAAATTCCGCCGAGGTCGACTTTGCCTTTCATCCTTTCGGGGTCGATTAAATAAGTACCAGTTACGCACTAGGGTCGATGTAATCGACTTAATCCGTTTGTCTGTCCTTGTTTGTCCCCTCTGTGTGTAGCCCCTTGTGGGTAGTAAAGAAATAGGTATTTAGTTTGGTTATTTTGTGTTCTGAGGTCGAATTTGATTTGTATCCTCCAGGTGGTGGTGGTGGTGGAGTTGATAAACTGATTACGAATCAAGAGCAATCATCGATGTAATCAATTACACAGTTTCAAAAACAAACAAATAAGCAAAAAAGTTTCGTGCCACATACCCCACGTGGTGGCCTAATGAGCAAGGCGTCTAACTTCGAATAAGAAGATTGCGAGGTCGAGTCTCGTCGTGGTCGAATCCTTTGTTTGAGATTGGCAAAATGATGTGGACGCCTCTGATGAGAAACCCAATACGGTTCGAAAATCGATTAAGGCTGTTCATCATTTTTTAAGGTGGTGCTCCAGCATGGCCGCAGCCAAATGGCTGAAACAAGTAAAAGAATAAAAGCTGTTCTTGTTTCAGTTATTTGACTGCGGTAATTTGTGGATCAAGAAAACTCTTCTTATCAAACAATATAGACGAGGAATTAGCAACGGAACTGAGATGAATAGCGCCAACTGAATTTTCTAACCACATCACCTTATCTACTTCTTACCTACTCATATTTTCTTCCATGTTGAATTTAAAAAGAGACCGATAGAATAAGTACTGGGCTTACAAAAGAATAATCGAGTTGCTCGATTAAAGGCGGTGCTCCAGCATGGCCGCAGTCAAATGACTGAAACAAGTAATAGAGTAAAAGAGTATCACGCATCCAATACTGCGAACGATTAAAGGCGGTGCTCCAGCATGGCCGCAGTCAAATGACTGAAACAAGTAATAGAGTAAAAGAGTATCACGCATCCAATACTGCGAACGATAAATCTCTTGGCGTTGTCTTGTCTCAAATTGGTACAATTTTGAGCGAATTAGATTGCTTTTAGAAATAGACGAATTCTATTAATGAATGACGTCACGTTTGATAATCCGAATTAATTTGGATTAAAAAAAACTACGTTGAATAAAAAACTACGTAGACAAAAATACGTAAAAAAATCTACGCTAAATGAAAATACTACGTTAAATGTTTTTAAAACTACGTTAAATGAAAAACCTACGTTTTATACAAAAATCTACATTACTTTAAAAGCTACGCTAAATTTTTAAAAAACTGTGTTAAATTTTTAAAAAAAACTAGGTTTAATTGAAAAAAACTGAGTTTAATAAAACATCATACATTAATTTATAAACTGCGTTAAACAAAAAATCTACGTTAATTTAAAAAAAAAACTAGGTTTGATTAAAGAAACTACGTTTAATAAAAAGAAACTACGCTGAAAAAAAACTACGTAAAAAAGACTACGTAAAAAACCTACGTTAAAAAAAAACAGCGTTAAAATAAAAAATACGTTTAATAAAAGAACTACGTTAAATAAAAAAAATCTACGTTAAATTAGAAAAATACTACGTTAAATAAAAAAAAAACTACGTTGAATTAAAAAGCTAAGTTTAATTTAAAAACAAGATTAAATACAAAAAACTACGATAAATTGAAAAAACTGCGTTAAATTTATTTTAAATAAGTAAAATTAAAAAACTACGTTATGTAAAACTACGTAAAAAATACGTTAAATAAAAATACTATGTTAAATTTTAAAAACTACTTTGAATTTAAAAAAATAACTACGTTTGATTAAAAGAAACTAGGTTAGATAAAAAAAAAACTACGTTGAATAAAAAGCGCGTTAATTAAAAAAATTACGTTAAATTAAAAAAAACTGCCTAAATTTTTTTAATATGTTAAATTAAAGAATATACGTTATGTAAAAAAACTACGCAAAAATAAGAAAAAACTACGTTGAATTAATAAAACTACGTTTGATAAAATAAACACAGAGAGGACAAACATGGACAGACATGCAGATTAAGTGGATTATATCGACCCCAGTACGTAACTGGTACTTATTTAATCGACCCCGAAAGATTGAAAGGCAAAGTTGACCTCGGCGGAATTTGAACTCAGAACGTAACGGCAGACGAAATACCTATTTCTTTATTACCCACAAGGGGCTAAACAGAGGGGACAAAGAAGGACAGACATCGGTATTAAGTCGATTACATCGACCCCAGTGCGTAACTGGTACTTAATTTATCGACCCCGAAAGGATGAAAGGCAAAGTTGACCTCGGCGGAATTTGAACTCACAACGTAACGCAGACGAAATACCGCTAAGCATTTCACCCGGCGTGCTAACGTTTTTGCCAGCTCGCTGCCTTCATATATAGTTTCCATCAGCTCGCCGCTGCATATATAGTCTTCTGTTAAACTTTACTATGTGTTTCTTATGCTAGCTCCCATTGCGTGTGCAATCATTCTTTTCACCTGATTGTTGTTCTCAGGGTCCTGGGAGGGAATGACCAAGCATCTCCAGCGCTCTGCGGTGATTTTCTTCATTGCCGAGGTGATGGTGGGTGGTTTTCCTTTCTGTTTATTTATTAATATATGGCAAAAATGAATTTTATTTCCATAACTGCCATGCAAAACTACATCAGTACACCAAATTTGAAAACAGTTGAAACAAAATAAAAAACAAAACACATTAAAAACTGTGATTGCAATAGAAAAGATCACACACGCACACACATACACACACGCACACATACACATATACACACACAACCACACGCACGCACACACGTGCTAGTATATTATATACTTGGAACACCCGCTGGTGGTGGATATAAGATATTAACAGTCGCTATTGTTCAAAAGTATTAAATGACAGATGCTTTGTAACGATAACAATCATGTTTTTGTTGTATACTGTAGGATGTGAAAGATCAACGATGCATAAAGTTTTTATGGAAATGTTTATTTACCGTTACGTTACAGTTACCTTGCCTCGACAGGCAGGTTTTGATTCATCCAAAAGCATGCGAAGTAAAGTTTGTGTTTGTGTCTTCTTCATTGTTTGGTAGTAGTAAATACAGAGAGAGTAAATACAGAGAGAGATAGAATGATGTTGCAAGAGAACATATTTGGAGCTAGTGATAGTGAGAGAGTATGAGACGTTGTCTTTTCCTTCTGGCCGTGTTGTCTGCCTGCTTCCATGATTCTAGTGGTCGGTTCACCAACTGATGTTAGCTCTCTCTCAACTCACGAGTTCGTTACCAAGGTGACTAACTACGTTGAGTCGTCACGACTGTGACGAACTGATTTTTGCTTGGGATGTGCTGGCTTATATAACAATCCAGAAGGACAGACGTATCATTGGGAGCAATAGATTTAGTTGGTGGCCTTGTTATCTCTATTCTAGCTTTTGGTGAAGTAGAAGAGGTTAGAAAGGGTCAAGTGGTGAAGACATTATTTCGGCTTAGCTAAAGGCATCTGGAAAATGTAAAAGTGCTCTCTGAGAAAAACCATTGTGCCATCATGGGAATAGTTCTGTTGCAGTGTTAATTTAAATTTGGCTATAGTGGATCGAATCCACTTCATGCATGCAGGATTCACTACAGTTTCTTTCATAGTTTTCTAAGAGCAGCCGACAGTTCATGAAGTGCACGAAAATTATTAACGATATGGCGCAGGAGTGGCTGTGTGGTAAGTAGCTTGCTTACCAACCACATGGTTCCGAGTTCAGTCCCACTGCGTGGCACCTTGGGCAAGTGTCTTCTACTATAGCCTCGGGCCGACCAAAGCCTTGTGAGTGGATTTGGTAGACGGAAACTAAAAGAAGCCTGTCGTGTGTGTATGTATATATATGTGTGTTTGTCCCCCACCTCAACATCACTTGACAACCGATGCTGGTGTGTTTACGTCCCTGTTGGGGGGGGTGTCAAACATAGACACACAAACACACACACACATATATATATACACACATATATACGACGTGCTTCTTTCAGTTTCCGTCTACCAAATCCACTCACAAGGCTTTGGTCGACCCGAGGCTAATGTAGGAGACACTTGCCCAAGGTGCCACGCAGTGGGACTGAACCCGGAACCATGTGGTTGGTAAACAAGCTACTTACCACCTTATACTAATGGATCATGAAAACAACAGCAAAAAATTAGGTAAAAGCAAATGAATAAATAAATAAATAAAAGAAGCAAATAAATGAAGTGGAAACAATTTTGCCAACACAATCAAATGTAGACGTATTAATCAGCAACGAGATACGTTTGGTTTTGTGAAGTATTTTTGCAAGCTGTTACAAAACAGCTTTTATAAAATAATAAATGCATTTGGATTCGTGGGAAGAACAAACTGCAGCCAATTATCAGCTTCTATAAATAATGAATCGCCTCGGAAACACACAAATTAATTCAGATTAACGTCATTCATTCATAGAATTCATCTCTATCTCTCTCTATATAAAGCTAAATTTGTCTCTGCGTTTATGGCATGTTTGGTAGCCTTCAACTAACACTATCTCCTCCGAGACCCTGCGGCGCAAGTTGACCAAAATTAAGAGTATGATAGAAGAAGGCTTGCCTCTTCCTTCCGTAGAAGAAAAAATTCAAATCGGACCATGTTAACACCAAAAATTATTAACATCAATAAGGTGCTTTTTTTCTATGAAAATCCCTAATTTTTACGATTTTTTGACTGCTGTTATTTTTCTCTTTTTAATCTCTCTGTATATAAAGTTTTCTGTGTATGGCAGGTTTGGTAGCCTTCAACTAACACCATCTCCTCCGAGACCCTGCGGCGCAAGTTGACCAAAATTGAGAGTATGATAGAAGAAGGCTTGCTCTTCATTCCGTAGAAGAAAAAATTCAAATAGGACCATGTTAACACCAAAAATTATTAACATCAAAAAGGTGCTTTTTTTCTATGAAAATCCCTATTTTTTTACGATTTTTTGACTGCTGTGTCGCCATTTTTCAGTGTATTTCAACCAGAAAAATGTTCACTTAAAGAGAATAACAAGCTACATAATGCAACATTTTTACTTTTCAAAAATTCCAATTCTAAAGGGTCGAAACAAACCCGAGCAACGCCGGGTTATACTGCTAGTAAAATAATAAATGCATTTGGATTCGTGGAAAGAACCAACTGCAGGCTACCAACAGCTTCTATAAATAATGAATGGCGTCGGAAACATAAAAATTAATTCGGATTATCCAACGTGACGTCATTCATTAATAGAATTCGTCTATTTCTAAAAGCAATCTAATTCGCTCAAAATTGTACCAATTTGAGACAAGACAACGCCAAGAGATTTATCGTTCGCAGTATTGGATGCGTGATACTCTTTTACTTGTTTCAGTCATTTGACTGCGGCCATGCTGGAGCACCGCCTTTAATCAAGCAACTCGACCCCGGGACTTATTCTTTTGTAAGCCCAGTACTTATTCTATCGGTCTCTTTTGCCGAACCGCTATGTAACGGGGACATGAACACACCAGCATCGGTTGTCAAGCAATGCTAGGGGGACAAACACAGACACACAAACACACACACGCATATATATATATACATATATACGACGGGCTTCCTTCAGTTTCCGTCTGCCAAATCCACTCACAAGGCTTTGGTCGGCCCGGGGCTATAGGAGAAGACACTTGCCCAAGATGCCACGCAGTGGGACTGAACCCGGAACCATGTGGTTGGTAAGCAAGCTACTTACCACACAGCCACTCCTGCGCCTTGATGGTATAAAACTGAAAGAAAGCAGAGTTGATGTTGCTTGCTGGTCATCTTCATCATCCGGTTGAGTATTTGATCCGAACCATTGCAGCTCTTCCACGCCCAGTTGAACATCTGGCTTGGGTTTTAGTCACACTGGCTTTTCCCCTCGCTGAAATATCTCATCGGCGCACTTCACCGAAGACGCTCGACCTTTATTCTCTAGAAAAACGACGACGCCGTGGTGATCTCATTCTTGCTCACAACATCATAAGCGGAAAGTGTAACCTCTCGAAAGAGCTGTTCTTCACTCCTGCTCCAGAGCGCCAGCTGCGGGGTCACTCCGAAAAGCTCCATCTGCGACGATTTCATCTCAATCGAAGGAGAGGAGCTTTCTCCGTTCGGGTTGCGGATCCGTGGAATAAGCTGCCGGACGAGATAGTGAAGATGCCGACGACCGCTCGGTTCAAAGTCTCTCTTGACCAGAAATGGCCTGAACTCTTTGCATGAACACCACCCTGTACATAACTCCATGTCCCCCTACATGGCCTCACAACATCATAAGCGGAAAGTGTAACCTCTCGAAAGAGCTGTTCTTCACCCCTGCTCCAGAGCGTCGGCTGCGGGGTCACTCCGAAAAGCTCTATCTGCGACGATTTCATCTCAATCGAAGGAGAGGGGCTTTCTCCGTCCGGGTTGCGGATCCGTGGAATAAGCTGCCGGACGAGATGGTGAAGACGCCGACGACCGCTCGGTTCACAGTCTCCCTTGACCACAAATGGCCTGAACTCTTTACTGAACACCACCCTGTACATAACTCCATGTCCCCCTACATGGCCTTGCTTTTTGCTTTTTGAGCCAAAAACTTAACTTAACTTAAATGGTAACAGTAGTTCGCTAACGAAACTGGTTGATCCTGGCCGTTGACAGTTTGTTGCCTGTTCATCCGCTCAGCTTCTGGTGGTGATATTCGCCATTGACTCAATAAGTTCATCTGCCGAAATAGCCCACATCCACCAAGCTGCGTCCCATGGTTTCAGTTTACCCTAGTTTGGGTGGTTACCCGCTATTTAACCCATTGCTGGAATCCTGATAGGTACTACTACTCCGGGTCAGAATGGATCAGGGAACAATAATAGTTAAGAGTTAATTCCTCATGCTTCAAAACCATGGAACTTTCGAATCTCCAGGGCCCCACTACCGGATGTAGTTTAAAGTCATACCTAGTTGTCTATAAGTTAGAGTCCTTAATTTCTTTGTCACCATATTTTGATTGAAGAACACTACTTTTGTTGTGTCTGGGGAGTCATTTTCTTTTGTGCCTTATAATTTAACACACTCACCGGTAAAATTTCCTCTTATTTCTTATTTTTATTTTCCTAAAATTTTCTTTGCGTCTTGCAACCTTTTCAATAGTCTTGACTCTCTAAGGCACAAAAAGTGGGTTGGCATCAAAAGGGTTAAACTTGTGTTTAGAGCATAAATTAGCACAAATAGTCTTGACTCTATAAGGCACAAAAAGAGAATGACTCTCTCCAGACACAACAAAATATGCTTCAACACACGAACTCACATAAAGAATCTTGCAAACCAAATCCAAAAACGAAATACACTGCTTTTGTTTCAATGAATCTTTAAAATATTGTAGGATTTAGTAAAATTATTTTGTCATTTGTGGCGTTTAGAGCATAAATGGATCTTTTCGGTTTCAACGGCAGTTTTTTTTTAATAATTTCGACGTAACTAAACACTTTTAAACTTCGTATACTCGTGGAATCTCTTATGATAAAAGGCAGATTTTATCTGCCTCCCAAACCGTTCGTTTTTTATACAATTCTACAATATAGAATTTCTTCAATTGGAATTTACCTATCATTTTTCCAAGTAGATTCCATTAGGTCATGGCATGTAAAATTTTTTCAATTTCACCCCCAATTAAGCAAAAATTTGAGAAAACTCAATATTTTACGATTTCCCTCTTTCATTTCAAGTGTTTCACTCCTACCATTACCACTACACTTTCTCCTCCTTTCTCTTTGCAAGTGTGCAACAATTAAAGTGAAAGTATTTATATAACAGGGATGAACTGATTCACTCATGCTATCACCCTAATTTCTCCTACTTTCTCTTTGCAAGTGTACCTTAAACCACTACTCAAAAAAAAAAAAATACACAGCAAACAGAAACAAATAAATACATAACGATTTACTCCTCACACAATTTCTTCAATTAGAGTTTACCTATGATTTTTCCAAGTACATTCCGTTCGGTCATGGCATACAAATTTCTTTCAATTAATTCTATAGTTTGTAATATATTTGTTGTAATATATTTTCTTCAATTTCTGCAATTTCAACCAATCAGTGACGTCTATTGAGGTAAAAAAAACATTCTGTGCCGTATGAATATGTCCCACGTTTAAGAAACAGATTGGGTTTATTTACATTTGTGAAGAAAAAAAGATACCCTTCCCCCCACCCCTAACCCTAAATGTAAAATAGATCGAAATACAATAGATCGATACTAGGGTCATAATTATGGGTGACAATTTCATATGACACCGCTAGAACGGATTTAAAGTAGATCACTTTGAACATGGGAAGTTTGTATCATAGAACCAGGGGCGGCCTCAATGGGTTGGTATCAAAAGGTTAAACTGTGTTTAGTGCATAAATTAGCATGAAATTTTGACTGAGAGTTTTAATTTAGATCGTTTTAAAAGCATAAAAGTGGAGGCGCAATGACCCAGTGGTTAGGGCAGCGGACTCGCGGTCATAGGATCGCGGTTTCGATTCCCAGACCGGGCGTTGTGAGTGTTTATTGAGCGAAAACACCTAAAGCTCCACGAGGCTCCGGCAGGGAATGGTGGTGATCCCTGCTGTACTCTTTCACCACAACTTTCTCTCACTCTTACTTCCTGTTTTCTGTTGTACCTGTATTTCAAAGGGCCGGCCTTGTCACTCCCTGTGTCACGCTGAATCTCCCCGAGAACTACGTTAAGGGTAAACGTGTCTGTGGAGTGCTCAGCCACTTACACGTTAATTTCACGAGCAGGCTGTTCCGTTGATTCGGATCAACCGGAACCCTCGTCGTCGTAACCGACGGAGTGCTTCCAAAAATAAAAACATAAAGGGACAAGGTCAGCCTGTGCGTGCGTGTGTGTGCGTATCTATACAGAAATGAAGATGGCAGAGCCCATAGCTTCGAATCGATAGAGCGGTTCTACAGCCGTCACTTACAGGAAATGCTCCGTAGCTATGTACGTAGTGAATCAACTCTGTGTTCTGTGTTCAATTCTTGCTTGAGGTCAACTTTTCTTTACGTCCCTCCGAGGTAAATAAATTGAATTATCTGTTCGGAAGTAAATTAATAGATTTATCCAGAATTGAATTAATTTTTGTTAAAGTAACGGAGTGGCTGTGTGGTAAGTAGCTTGCTAACCGACCACATGGTTCCGGGTTCAGTCTCACTGCGTGGCATCTTGGGCAAGTGTCTTCTGCTATAGCCCCGGGCCGACCAATGCCTTGTGAGTGGATTTGGTAGACGGAAACTGAAAGAAACCCGTCGTATATGGCATCAAAAGGTTAAACTGTGTTTAGTGCATAAATTAGCTTGAAATTTTGACTGAGAGTTTTAATTTAGATCGTTTTAAAAGCATAAAAGTGGAGGCGCAATGGCCCAGTGGTTAGGGCAGCGGACTCGCGGTCATAGGATCGCGGTTTCGATTCCCAGACCGGGCGTTGTGAGTGTTTATTGAGCGAAGAACACCTAAAGCTCCACAAGGCTCCGGCAGGGGATGGTGGTGATCCCTGCTGTACTCTTTCACCACAACTTTCTCTCACTCTTTCTTCCTGTTTCTGTTGTACCTGTATTTCAAAGGGTCGGCCTTGTCACTCTCTGTGTCACGCTGAATATCCCCGAGAACTACGTTAAGGGTAAACGTGTCTGTGGAGTGCTCAGCCACTTGCACGTCAATTTCACGAGCAGGCTGTTCCGTTGATTCGGATCAACCGGAACCCTCGTCGTCGTAACCGACGGAGTGCTTCCACAGTTGTCTGCCGGTTAGTGTGTGAAAGGAAGGAAAGAAATAGTTCAATGTGTGTGCGTGCAGAAGGTAATTTAAGCGAAATGCTCTTTGAACCGAAGTGTTTTTTCTTTGTTTCTTTTTTTGAGGAAAATTGGTAACTTCGTGGTTTGAACCGGTAACTAGAGACGAATCAGGTCATCTTGCTTCTCCTAAGATAATGGCGAATCTCTAACAGGTTAAACAAGTGGATGTAAGTATATTACCGAACAAAAGAAACGAACGTGAAGATTCATGTTTCGATCCTTGGTCACGAATGAAGGAGAACCTTGGTTTCAAATTTTGGCACAAGGCCAGCAATTTCGGGGACCGGGTTAAGTCGATTACATCGACCTCAGTAATCAACTGGTACTTATTTTATCGACTCATCCCCTCACCCAAAACTGCTGCCCTTGTGGCAAAATTTGAAACCATTATTTTACAGGCTTAAAAAAGATACAGGGTTCGATGCGTTTGACTAAAAATCCTTCAAGATGGTGGCCAGCATGGCCGCAGTCAGATAACTGAATCAAATAAAAAGAATATATATATGGCCGACCAAAGCCTTGTGAGTTGATTTGGAAGCTAATCTCTATATAAAGCTGTGTATGGCAGATATGGTAGCCTTCAACTAACACTATCTCCTACGACACCCTGCGGCGCAAGTTGACCAAAATTGAGAGTATGATAGAAGAAGGCTTGCTTTTCATTCTGTAGAAGAAAAAATTCAAATCGGACCATGTTAACATCAAAAATTACTTACATCAAAAATTACTTACATCAAAAAGGTGCTTTTTCTCTATGAAAATCCCTATTTTTTTCGATTTTTTGAGGTCTGTGTCAATATTTTTCGGTGTATTTCAACCAGAAAAATGTTCACTTAAAGAGAATAACAAGCTACATAATGCAAAATTTTTACTTTTCAAAAATTCCAATTCTAAAGGGTCGAAACAAACCCGAGCAACGCCGGTCAATACTGCTAGTGTTAGAGAAAACTAGACTACCTGTCACCCGTTGGGTAATCGGGAAACTGAGTTTCTCAGCAACAGAGTTTTGTTTCGTGGGTTGGAAAAAACTTAGAAACACTTAGAAACCTTGCTGATTCAGATCGGTCTTTCAAAGATCGGCTAATGTTAACTGTTCTTTCATTGGTAGAAAGGGGAAGTTTTCATGTTCCTAGAAAGACACAAATATATGTACACTAGCAGTATCTCTTTAAGTGAACATTTTTTCTGGTTGAAATACACCGAAAAATGTTGACACAACAGTCAAAAAATCGTACAAAATAGGGATTTTCATAGAAAAAAAGCACCTTTTTGATGTAATTAATTTTTGGTGTTAACATGGTCCGAATTGAATTTTTTCTTCTACGGAATGAAGAGCAAGCCTTCTTCTATCATACTCTCAATTGTGGTCAACTTGCGCCGTAGGGTCTCGGAGGAGATAGTGTTAGTTGAAGGCTACCAAACCTGCCATACACAGACAACTTCAGCTTTATATAGAGATTAGCTCAAATTTCGGCCTGAATGTCATGTACCCAATTTATTTTTTTATTCTTTTCTTTTATTCTTTTAATGGTTTCAGTCGTAGGACTGCGGTCATGCTGGAGTACTGCTTTAATTCATTTTCTTTCAGTTTTGTTGTCGCTTTGTGGATGGAAGTTGGTCTATGACTAAGTTTTTAGCAGCCGGTCTGAGCTGGGAGAAATGTTAGCACGCCGGGCGAAATACTTCGCGGTATTTTGTCTGCCGCTAATTCTGAGTTCAAATTCTGCCGAGGTCGACTTTGCCTTTCATCCTTTCGGGGTCGATTAAATAAGTACCAGTTACTGGGGTCGATATAATCGACTTAATCCGTTTGTCTGTCCTTGTTTGTCCTCTCCGTGTTTAGCCCCTTGTGGGTAGTAAAGAAACAGGTATTTCGTCTGCCATTACGTTCTGAGTTCAAATTCCGCCGAGGTCGACTTTGCCTTTCATCCTTTCGGGGTCGATTAAATAAGTACCAGTTACGCACTGAGGTCGATATAATCGACTTAATCCGTGTGTCTGTCCTTGTTTGTCTTCTCTGTGTTTAGCCCCTTGTGGGTAGTAAAGAAATGGGTCTTCCCTGACTATCATTGAATGGTTGGCTGGTCCGGAATCGTCGTTAGGAGTTTATCCAATACTCTTACTCTTTACTCTTTTACTTGTTTCAGTCATTTGACTGCGGCCATGCTGGAGCACCGCCTTTTTTAATCGAGCAAATCGACCCCGGGACTTATTCTTTGTAAGCCTAGTACTTATTCTATCGGTCTCTTTTGCCGAACCGCTAAGTGACGGGGACGTAAACACACCAGCATCGGTTGTCAAGCAATGCTAGGGGGACAAACACACAAACACATACATACATACATATATACATATATACATATATATATATATATATAGTATATAATATATATATATATATATATATATAATATATATAATTATATCTATATATATATTTTATGTATTGGCATCCTTTCTGTCTCGGGAGACAATGGAGTTGCGCATGTTTTTTTTTTTTGTTTTTCTTTTGTAGTCTAGTCCGGCTTTATATTTCATGTCCTGATACATTTCCTGCTGTGGCTGTGTAGTCCTATCCTGGACAAACACTCCCTCTGGCAGGTACCCGCGCAAATGTAGCGAAGACTGTTCCTGGCTGGTTGTAGTGCCATAGTCTCTTGTTTACGTCATAGTCTATATATATTTACGTCATAGTCTATATATATATATATATATATAGTCTATATATAGTCTATATATATATATCATAGTCTAAGGAGCTTCTACAGGACTAGAACTGTTTCATTCAATGAAATCATCAGGAAGCTCATCGGCTTCCTGATGATTTCATTTGAATGAAACGTTCTAGTCCTGTAGAAGCTCCTTCTATAAAATAAATTAATTTACTCTGCTATGTATTGAGTACCTTATTTACTGTGGTTAACCCCGACTCAACCCGGGACCTACATATATATATATATATATATATAATATATATATATATATATATAATATATATATATATATATATATATATATATATATACTGAACCCGGAACCATGTGGTTGGTAAGCAAGCTACTTACCACACAGCCACTCCTGCGTTTTTTTCCCCTTCTTCTTATTTTCTTAATGTTTCAATAGAAATTCCATTCATATTTCTGATTTCTTTGGGTAGGCAGCTGAAGGATAGATAAATTGTTTTTATAAAAAAACTCTTTGTTGTTCCTTAATAAGGGTCAGAAAGAATAGCAGGTGAAACAACCTTGCCATATTGACGTGATTTATGCAAAAACACAGGTTCACATAAATGAGGTCAGAGGGTGCGATGTTCGTGTGTCGTAATGACATTTCGAAACGAAGACGAATAAGACGTTCCCCACTTGACAGTCCCTTCGATAAAGCTGTGCGTGTGTGTGAGTGAGAGAGAGAGAGAGAGAGAGAGAGAGAGAGAGAGATATTGTCATCAACAATTAAATCTCTTATTCTTTATTTTGTTATGTAAATTTTGTTCTTCCATCTTTGCGTTACGGCAGACATCTTAAGTTTTTCAGCTTTTCTTTCTGTTCCCTATATCACGTGATCACGTGATGTAGGTGGCATTTCCTCTTGTTATTCTCGACGCCATTATTCACAATTGTTCAAAAAACAACAAAAAAAAACATCTCAAAATCAATAAAAATAAACCCCCAACCCATTTTCTACTTTTCTCGTTCATCATCGTGACAATAAAATCCGGATCTTTTCGGTTTGAGCGGCAGTTTTTAACATAATTTCCTGGTAACTAAAAAATTTTAAACTTCGTATCCTGGTAGAATGTGTTTATAAGACATCTTTTTCTCTTGGCTTTCTTGAGAAAATTCTATAGCTTGTAA
>NW_021835565.1:0-2500 GCF_006345805.1 Octopus sinensis
CATACATACATTATATATATATATCATATTATATATATATATATGTTCGCAACATAAGAGATATAAAACCAGGGCAGCATTATCTTTTCAGCTTAATACTACATGCTATTATTTAGCATTTTATGTGTGCTTCGAGATCCATTTCTGAAAAGAATATGCATACATTCACACAGACTTATATATATATATATATATATATATATATATCTATATATATATATAAGATATATAATATAAATATGCGTGTGTGTTACATATACACATATATGTTCACATAGATGCAACAGTGAAGTTAGCAACAACTCCACAACAAGCAATAGTAAAGCTAGCAACAATAGCAAGAACAAACAAACGAGAGGCAAACGAGAGAGGCAGCACAAAAACTATGTATAATGATTGCTTCTTACATTGGCACAAGGTCAGAAATGCGTAGGTGCGGAGAAAAGTAGGAGGAGAAGCCATGATTGTGTGAATTTCGACTCAACACATATTTTATCGATCCTTCTCCCCAAAGTGATGAAAGGTAAAGTGGCAACTATATAAATAAACATCAAGAAACAAACAATAAGAGTAACAGTAAAGAAAAATAAGCGAAACAGAGACAAAGGCAAGACCAACAGTAACGGTAAAGATAACGTCAGAAAAATAACAAACACTTGAGTAAACAAGAACAGTAATTGCAACAAAAAAAAAAAAAAAAACATAAGCCATAACAACGGTAATGTTAATAAGACCAGCATCGGCAGCCGTAGAAGCAGCAGCAACAACAACAACAACAACAACAACAGCAACAACAGCAACAACAACCAGGGGCTTTAACAAACAAATAGTAAAGCGATGAGAACAGCAGAATTTCTGAATGATACAAATGCCAAAAATAGCAACAATAACAACAAATATTATTATTATCTAAATAAAAACATTAACGTCTACAAAAGCTATAACAACATTAAGCAAAATAACAGTAACAATGATAATGGTATTATTATCATTATTATTATTATTATTATTGTCAACAATAGCAACAACAAAAAGCAACAGCCATTAATGCTAACAGTTTGCAACCACAACAAAAATGGAAGCCAAAAAATGGAAAGGAAAAAAAAAAAACAGCGATGAATACAGCCGGGTGGCGTAACAACATCAGCAACAATAATAATAATTATTATAATAATAATTGTAATAATAGGATTACAAAAGCAACAACGACAACAACAGCATAATGCTAGCAGTAACGGGAAAGAACAGCAACAACAGCGTTAACAACAGTTTGCGTATGTCTATGCATTATGTACTATATATATATATATATTATATATATATATATATATATAATATATATATATATATATATATATATAATATATATATATATATTACATTGGTTTGTGTGTGTTTGCGTGTTCTTGTATGATGGTGTGTCTTTATGTGTATATTAATGGAAATTTAATCTAATGAGAAGCTACCTGAAGCTTTACCTGATACACTAAATGAAAGAACTAAAGAAATAACTGAAACAGCAAATTGATGGCCAACATCTCCCTCTGTTTCAATATAGTGTGTGTGTGTGTGTTGTGTGTGTGTGTGTGTGTGTGTGTGTGTGTGTGTGTGTGTGTGTGAGTGTGTGTGGCCTTATTGCTGTTGTCGTAGTTGCTTTTGTAATGCTATTATTACAATCATTATTATAATTATTGTTATTGTTGCTGATGTTGTTACTGTTGTTGGTTTTTACGCCACCCGGCTATATAGAAGATCCTGAAATGTCTAGCTCCCAACTCTGAAGTTGAAAGCTTTAGCAACCACCAAACTGGACGGCACTGCATAATACCAAAGATCCTGTCTTCTCCCTCTAGAATGGGGACCCAATACTGTAACAGCCCGAGTTTCAAAGACCCACAACTATTCATCATTCTGCCATACAGCCTCAGAGATTTGCGATGTGTAAATATGGACATCTTCAAAAAGCGGCAGGACAAATTTTTATCTGAGATACGAGATGAACCCACAACGCGGCAGAAAGGTACAAAGAAGAGCTGTTCTGACCAACTCGCTACTTCAGCAAAAACTACAGAAAAGAAACCCAATCACACTGGAAGGCGGTGCTCCAGCATGACCTCAAGCACTACCTAAAACTAGTATAATATATAGAGAGAGAAAGAGAGAGAGAGAGAGACAGACAGACAGACAGACAGGCAGACAGACAGACAGATAGATAGATAGATAGATAGATAGATAGATAGATAGATATGGGGCTATACTTCCGTCGATGGCATATCACCTAGAAAACATCTAACGGTGTATTATCTGAAGAAGTGGCATTTAAACACCATATTACATAATGTTATATGATCTTGCATTTTGTTGCCAAATTATATTATGAATCGTGGTAATAAAATTTTGCTACAGAAACATATGTAGTTATACCCAAAACACCCATTCGTTTCATCTTTATTGCTACATATATATATATATATATATATATATATATATATATATATAC
>NW_021835565.1:7500-25964 GCF_006345805.1 Octopus sinensis
TAGAACGTGCGTGAAAATCTCGTTTCTCCTACCGAAGATCAAAGAGCAGCTCAAAAGAAAGTTAGTGTCATGCAGTACAACAATATATTGTGCCCCACCCCTCTTATTTGAGAGCGCCAGCTGCTGAGAAAGACATGAACTCATATAATTATATATATGTATATATATATATATATATATAATATATATATATATATATATATATATATATATATACATACCCCACTGTGGTGATCTAGCATGACCGCAGCTGCACAGCTGAAACGACTAAAAGAAGATAGATAGATAGATAGATAGATAGATAGATAGATAAAGAGAGAGAGAGATAGATAAAGATAGAGAGATAGATAAAGATAGATAGATAGATAGATAGATAGATAGATAGATAGATAGATAGATAGATAGATAGATAGATAGATAGATAGATAGATAGATAGATATATGTTTCTTTATTAGCCACACAGGGCTGCACACAGATAGAACAAATTACAAGGTAGAGTTTTTCTTTTGGGGGTAAAAAAAAGGGAGTGGTGGTTTTCGATCAAAAGGGATCGTAAAAGGAAAGAAAGAGGACAAAAAAAGGGAGGGGTTAATAAAAAAAAAAAAAAAGGTGGGGGAGAGCAAAAAAATTGATCAATAGGGATCGTTATCACAGAAATGTCAATATGAAGTGTAAAGGGGGAGAACAGGTGAGGTTTACCCGTGGAAAGAAAAGCCTACGGAAAAGACCACGGTAACCTCGGTCAATGAAGTCACATGTTATATTTCTTTTTAGATAGATAGATAGATAGATAGATAGATAGATAGATAAGATAGATAGATAGATAGACAGATAGATAGATAGATAGATAGATAGATAGATAGATAGATAGATAGATAGATAGATAGATAGATAGATAGATAGATAGACAAATTTACATACGTATACACAGACACTCACACATACACCAAAAGTGTACAGCAAGAGATATAACCAACACGGTCAACCTCGTATTTTGCACCTTTGTTACCGCTGTCCATTTCTCGATGTTGTTCAACCATCCTATTTATGGTCATGTGATATCTCTCTCCCTGTAGGTTTGTTCATGCATGACCGTATTGACTAGTGATTGTTGTTGTTAGTAGTGTTGTTATCTTGTCCTACGTAAGAGTCTAACGTGTTGGCCTATGGTCATAGAAATTCACATTTAAAATGTGACCCTCCGCCTTTTTTCCTATGATTTGGTTTTGGGTTTTGTTATCCAACGACTCCTTTCTCTTTCTTTTTAGGACTCTAGGTTATTATTTTGTGAGAAACAAAACAGCACTTTCTGCCAGTTCGATCCTCCATGTACTGGTGTCTATGTTGACTCATTAACTAGAAAAATGGTATTGTGGTGTCGCGTTCTAAGAGTAAATCATTTCATTTCCCACCTTTAATAACTGACAAAAGAGTTTAATGTTCCGTCGGTTTCTCAATAATATCTCTCTTAACTCCCTCGTCAGTTGGCTGTCTCCAAATGAAATGCTAAACATTTTTCAATAACTTTTCTCTTCAAATATCATCTCTTTCTAACTTTTAGCATCTGGCATTCGTAATTCTCGGTCATAGAGTGATGTGAAATTGCTGCTATTCTTTAAAATGCAATCTTTAGAAAGAGTCATAATTGATAAAGTATATAAACATACACACCGCCTGTTGCCATTCTTCTTCTTATTATTTTTTTTTTTGTATTGGAATCTTTCTATTTTAGAATAGCATAAAATAAATTGCTTTATTTTGAGATTCTTCAAATGTACAGTGAAAAATACAAACAATGTATACAGGATAGATGTAAGCTATTACAGAGTTTAGATTTCTTTGAAGATGGAAAACAATATTTTCTCACGTTTATTATTCCTGTACTATACTTCTAGCAAAGTTTTTCGGCTGTTTTAAAATTTTATTATTATTTCCAAGATCTTCATATTCGTTTGATATAATTCTTGGATTCTTCACTTTGTCTATGGCACTGTATTTCCTTAATCCAAGAAAGAAAATCGGCAATTCACTATAAAATATATAAAACACGAGTGTAGACAAATTTTGAAGTTTTTAATAAGGTAGCTTTGTTACCTGAATCATATACATTTCTCGTACATCATATTAACCTTTGATATTTAGTTTCAACTATATTTTATAAATCTCCGTCGGTTTTGGTCTCTAAGTTCTTTATTTCATTTAACAACGTTATGCTTACAGGAATTTTCTTTCTAAGAAATCAGTTATGGACTTAGTTTACCAGACAGTAAACTAGACTGACTGACTGAAACTTTGATCATATCTTATCAAATATGCATAAGTTTCTAAGCTAGCATTTCCTTCAACTTAAATTGCTTCATAAAAATGCTTCATTTACACAGAACAACCCAATTTTGTCTCCTACCAAACAATTATTATTCAACAGTTAGAATTTTGTTTTTTTAGATATTGTACACCATACCTCATATCTTAAGGTTGTTTGAAGATTCTTTTATAAACCCTGATAATAATTATTTTTTCGTTGACTCCTCCAAACAAAGCGAAATATTGATTTTATTGATAGCATTCTTAGAATCCATGTTCGTAAAATCATATCAGTAACTTTGATACTATAACGTAATATTTCCCTGCATTACTGTGGCTCCCACTTGACTCCCTCTAACACTCTCATGACACTCTTCTGTCATATAGTTATCATGTCACCCATTTTAAAGTCAAGTGGTTTCACGTGTGATGTGGAGAAATTTTTGGAATGAATTATACCGTATAAGTTTGCATGCGTTTCTATCTAGTTCTGTATAGAAATATTTTTATTGCATATCATTTGTCATAGTTTATGACCTGAAATAGTTTCAAGCAAACCTAACACGCTTCCCTTAGTCTCCTTACGGGCAACAGCCTCAAGACACATTCATTCTTGTTCCGATATTACAGGAAAAGCCGGAACAAAAACTATTGCTTCTACACAGTATATATTCTGGTCAGCGCATACATAAAATTGTCAAATCTGATTGAATCGCGGATACTATAACAAACAACCAGATTAACTTTACCCTTTCGGAAAAGGCTTGTAGGATATTAACGAACTAAATTTTGGTATATTGGTAGTAGCCTTTCGAGATTACCGTTTCCTGAGCCCTAATAATTCTGTCAGCACATTTTTTTGCGTTATTTTATATTGCATTCATAGTACTGCTTGACTCATGTCAGATAAAATCACTACCAACGATACATAAATGCATTACATTTGATATATCACCACTCTTTCATTCATATTTCGTGAGATAAAGCAATTTTATGTACACTTCTGGTAAAAATCATGAATTTTCCAAGAACTACTGACATGAGATGATAGCGAAGCAATATTTTAAATTATGATACCACTATGCATTCATGAAAGATTTTAAAAGTTTTTCTTAGATAAAAGCTACTTTAAAAATGTATTTTATCTAATATCAGTAAAACATAATAAACAATTCTGGCATTGCATTGTTTGCCATTGTAAATGGGATTCTTGACAAGAGATAGAAAATGTTAAATGTTCAGTAAGTTAAAATTATTTATTATTAAAGCAAGACGTCTTATTTAATTCGATAATCGGTTAAAGTTTTACTTTTAAATATGTACGATGTCCATGGTAATGTATTTCCATTTCTTGGTAATGTATTTTGGTCTATTTAAACGAATGTTGCTTTGATAAATGATGCCATAAGGTAAGAACATAAATGTCTTCTGTAGCTACTGCGAGCTCAGAAGGTCGATGATTAGCTCCAGCTTCAGGACGTTTAGCGAATGAAAGATAAATATAAATACGGTAGAATACCAGTCTATATCAGGTTACCTCTATAAGAAGATACGGTAACCATTTTCGACAGATAAATATAGTAAAACACGTAGAATCAAATGAATTTCTCAGAGCTACAATAAAACGCCTGCAATTGGCATAATTTCACACCCGATGTTAGCTGTCCGGTGATTTTATCGACCCATTCATTTCTCTTTAAAATATGACGTCATTGAGGCACCTTAATTAAAAATTCTAACAAATTAATTTCGCTGTTGCTTCTAATTTTGTTCCGTTACTTTATCGACAACCTTGCGGTTTTAATTAAAGCAATCGATATTTTTTTTTCATTGTGCAAATTTCTTTCCCTTTCCCTCTCTAAACTCCGAGCCATAAATTAATATTTTTCTTCCTTTTCCGAATAAAAACAACCCTTGCTTATGTAATAAAAGGGGAAATTACATTTCGTATTTGATGGCGATAAATTAATTTCATTTCTTTTAAAATCCAATATTATATTTAATTTTTGTTTGTATCCAAACAACTCAAATTAATTCTATTTATTCGATGTTTACTTTGGGGGTGGAATATAGAAAAAGTAAAATGTGGTTAAAAACAGAAAGAAAAAAATTATTATAAATAAAAGATGACTGTAAGAAATGCAAAATAATGAGCATTGAAGAATTTGGTAGTTAAAAAAAAGAGAGGGAGACCCTGAACTACTAGCCTGAGTATAATGCGATTATTTATTATGTTATGAATTATATCTCTATTTTAGAATAAAGAACTGGCGGATAAACAGTTAATGTCCAAAGGAATCGGATTATCTTTCACAAATGGTGGCTTTTGACTTTCTGTTTCCATGGAAATGGTTTGGTTGGTAAAGTTATGTCGGTGATAATAACTTGGGGATTACTGCAGTGCTACTTTAATACTTAAGGTATTATTGGAACTGACGGGCGGTGAGTAGTTGTGTGATGGGTGGGAAGTTGTAAAAATATAAGTGAATTTGTTACACAGCCCAACACTATAAACATGAGTGAGGTTAACATTCCCTTACATAGTTCCATATTCTTATCGACAGTAACTCTTACTAAAAAGGAATATAGACGCAATTATCTATGCATTGGTGCATGCTAAAGATTACTTAATTGGTTATCTGTCTGTTTCGGTAACAGAGAGAAACAGACTGAACCCCTTTCACTGCCAGCATTTCGTTTTAGCTATTCTGTTCAATACTTGATATTTAGATAGTGATGGACTGCTGGCTGGACTGTTGGACTGCTGGATCGTCGAAGTGCTGGAGTGCTGGAGTGCTGTAAAATGCAGCCTTAATTCACTGATCAAACAATAAGGATATTTTTCTGGCATCAGAGTTCTAAGTGGAATCTAGGTTGCATTGGTCTCTTGAGTATAATTTTAAATAAAGAATTCACACTTTAACCTAGCGCTACCGAGCAGCCGTTCTATCGTGACGTCATACTTATATAAATATCATTACTCCCCTTATAAAGAAACCTACATGATAACATGTTTGTATAATACATGATCATTGCATAAGCGATACGGTCTATAATATTGACGTTGTTCATTGATTTTATTCCAATAGTATATAGACGAATCACACCAAACTAAGGACAATTCCATGTTGATCTTACAGAACAGAAATCCCATGGTAGTCAAAAACAACGTCCTACTGTTGTTGTTGTTGTTGTTGTTGTTGTTGTTGTTGTTGTTGTTGCTGTTATTGTTGTTGTTGCTGCTGTTGTTTTAGGCTTCAGATCAGTCCTGAATGAGCAGACCTATGATCAAAGGTGTTTTATCCGTGACCATACTGCTGTATGCATATGTATGTGCGTGTGTGTGTGTGTTTAAGTGTGTATGTATTCATGTATGTATACAGATATTTCTATACACACACAGAAGCACACACACCACACATACACACACAAACAAACATACATATATACATAATACACACACACACACACACACACACATACAGTAAATACAATCGCATGAACTATCTCCGTTTAGACATGTGTAAAAATACATTGGAATTTGAATGTATTAAATATCATTGTATATTCATGTGATATATATATATATATATATATATTATATGTGTGTGTTTATGGTTGTATGCATGTATGTATATGTGTTTGCGTTTCCGCGCACACAAAGATATATGTATGTATATGTATGTAGTATGTATCTATGATTATAACTATATTGTAAAGTTAATAATTTCGAGAATATATTTATAAATGACATTGTTTATGTTGCATTTATTTTGATTCCTACCTGTGTATAAGAAAATTATGAGCGACATGTTTTTAAAGATGCTCAAGAATCGGGTTTCAACCGTCTCGCAAAATCACTTCCCTATTGTGCTTTCCTTTAAATAGAATTAATATTGGAATTAAAAGGACCAATTAATAATGGTCGATTACCTCGACCCCAGTGTTCAACTGGTACCTATTGAAATTAATATTGGTTTCAAATTTTGGCACAAGGCCAGCAATTTTGACGGGAGGGATAAGTCGATTACATTGCCCCCAGTGGTCTACTGGTACTTATTTTATTGACTCCGAAAGGATGAAAGGTAAAGTCGACCTCGGCGGAACCTGAACTCAGAATGTAAGAACGGACGAAATGCCGCTAAGCGTTTTGCCAGGCGTGCTAACACTTCTGCCTGTTTACCGCCTTCTTAATGAAATTAATATTAATCACTAAAATAAGGTAGTGAATTGACAGAATAATTAGCACAGCGAGTAAAATGCTTAGCGGCATTTCGTCCGTCTTTAAGTTCTGAGTTCCACCGAAGTAGGTTTTGCCTTTTATCATTTCTGGGTCGATGAAACAAGTACCAGTTGAAGACTGGGGTCGATGAAAATGCTGATCTTGTACTAAAATCTAATTGCTAAAATTAGTAGTAAAACACAAGTGTTCCTAATTAAATCGATCACGGTATATTACCTATAATTATTTTATTCATTCCCACATCTCGGTAAGTTTGTAAAAAAAAAAAAGAAAAGTAGATAACTTCCACCTCTGTAATTCGAACTCAAAACGTTGAACAACCTAACTTAAACGAGTGTGCCTGAAACGCTACAGACTCTGCCGTCAGCTGCTCTTCATTAAATTGATACTTATTCCTAACATTAGCACAATACATATTTTTGCGGTAAGGAATAGTAGAGTCATGTGACCCCAGTACTTGACGGATACTTATTTAACGACCTTCCGAACGATGAAAAGCAAAATCTACCCCGGTGAGATTTTGAATTCAGGATGTTAATAGACTTAAACAAATACCACAGGGCATATTTTTTCTTTCTTTTTTTCCCCATTATTCTGCTGATGCAGTCATCTATTGGCCCTTGAAAGAAATTAATATTGCAAACTCTACATCTAACAAAGCTGCTGGTGTTTGGTCCAAAAACACATAAAAGAATCATATTAGGAAGAAAACACAAAACCAAGCCGACATCTAGAAAGAGCTTGATTAATTTTGTATTAGTATTTCAATTATTATGCCTCAGGTATTCTCAGATTCAGAAATATATGAATCTTCTTTAGCTTGCAATATGAGCAGAAACAGAAGCAATAACAAAACAAACAGCAGCAGCAACAACGACAACAACACCAGCGACAACTACAACGGCAATTACAGTAACGGCAATAACAACATGAGCAAGAGCAGTGTAGAAATCATAGCATTGATATTGGTATCGTGAAAGAAGCATTGTTGAATTCTTTGTATTGATCTTAATATCGTAAGCAAGACAATGTTAGAATCCTCTCTTTGATCCAGAAAACTTGCGACTCTAACAATGAGGCCATTGCACGTAATATTGTTTATAACTAGAATTACTCAATTGATACACCGGTTCAAACCATGCTATAGCATACCGTACATAAATCCACGACCACGGCTCCTTCAACTCTGATCGCTACTTGCTATTTAGTTCAAATAATCGAAGAAAAGTCGATGGAATCGGAGGAAATGAATACAAGAAAGAAATTTAAAGGCTGAATAAATGATTTAGCAAGAGAAGTATTTTGTAGATGAACATACAAACCTCCAATTAAATGTTAGAAATGTTCCCACGTTGGTCAGTTCAAACGTGAAATGGAAGAAAACAAATACAAAGCGCTCGTTCTAATTACAAGAGAGGGAAATATTTGCTATAAGCTTTCGGAATGTTCCAGATAAGATATGTCGACATATTTTGACGTCTGGAAACAAATACAGCAAATAATTCGTTTATTAAACTTCAAATACAAAGGTGTTGTTCAAAGAATTTTTCTCTAATGCATATATATATATTAGCAATAGCTATTGGCAATGAACCATTTCTGGAAACTACTCGCCGATTGTGTGTATATATGTATATATATATATATATATATATAATATATATACACAGGCATACAAATATACATATAGAGAGTCCTGTATGTGCATATATATACATATGGACATACAATACATAAATATATGTAATATATATATATATATATATATATATATATATAATATTATATTTATTTATACGTACATATAAATAGATATATATTTACATATACATACATACATACATATATATATATATATATAAGGAAAAAGGTGGCATAGAGGAGCGGTAAAAGAATTCACGGGCGAAAGAAACACAAAACACACACACAAATAATGGGCGCAGGTACGCGCAACACCTCATCAGATATCGACCAAATATCTCAATATAATATATATACGTATGGTAGAGCATGTTTGTGTAATAGGACTGATATACATGTATGCTTAGTATGCACAACACACACACGCATTTATATAAACATACATATATATATATACAAATGTAAATACTGGTTTATGCGTCTGTGTATGTATAAAATACATATATAAAATATATATTATAGATATATATTATATACAAATATATTACATAATATATAAACAATATAATATATTATAACATATGTAGCAGGAATATATATTACATATGTAATTATAATATATATATATATATATATATATATATATATATATATCTATTATATACATAATTATAAAATAAATATACCATATATAAGATAATAAGGTATATCATACATATATGTATAATTTTTTATATATATGAGAATATATAGTAAATATAAAATGTCATATATATATATATTTTTTTTTTCTCTCTAGTTTCAGCTCAGATCTGCGGCCATGCTGATGTATATATATATATATATGTATGTATGTATGTATGTATGTATGTATGTATGTATGTATGTATGTATTTATGTATGTATGTATGTATGTATGTATGTATGTATGTATGGATGCATGTATGTATTTATGTATGTATGTGTGTATGTATGTATGCATATATATATATATATAATGCAAACATAATATATATGATATATCTATATTATAAGCATAGATATATAAATTTTAGATATATGTAAATTTTAGATATATATATATATAGATATATAGATATATAGATGTTATATGTATTATATATGTATGTGTGTATATATATATATCTATATGTGCATATATATATATATACCTTATATATATGTGTGTGTGTGTGTGTGGCTAACATATATAAACCTAATAACTTATAAACATCTAATAATTAAAGTGGAAAAATTGTCAGAAAAACCATTTCTATTTATTTTTATATGTGTGTGTATATATATATATATGTGTGTGTGTGTGTGTGTGTATACATATTATATAATACATAATATAACGTATGACATATGTACACACACCTACACACACGCACACATATGTACACATATACATATGCAAAAATAAATTCGTATATATATATATATATATAACGGGAAGCTTTATGAAAATAAACAAAAGACGAAGGCAGGTGGAAGAAAACGAACAATTGTTTAGTATGGCGCTCAGGAAATATAATTAAAACAAGTCTTTAACGTTTCGAGCCTACGCTCTTCAACAGAAAGATACACAGAGAGAGAAAAACACAGAAAGAAGGAGAGAAAAAAATGCGTGCAGTAGCTAACGAATCAACATGGCGATCTGATTTCGGCCAGAGGTCAAGATCAAACATGAGACGCGAGAGCGAAATAAGGGGAGATAATAGGGTTGATAAAAGGGTTGAGTGACCAGCTAAAAGTGCGTGGGAGGGGTCTGGATGTGTGTATGTATAGGGTTGGTGTATGTATTAGTATGTTACGGGTGTGTGTGTGTGTGTGTGTGTATGAGAGAGTATTAGTGCGTAAGATTGGTCTAGACGTGCGTATGTATGGGGTTGGTGTATGTATTAGTATGTATTAGTATGTATTAGTACGTATTGGTATGTATAGGTGTGTGTGTGTGTGTGTGAGAGAGTATAAGTGCGTATGCGGGGTCTGGACGTGTGCATGTATAGGGTTGGTGTAAGTATTAGTATGTACTAGTATGTATTAGTACGTATTAGTATGTATTAGTTGGTGTGTGTATTAGTATGGCACATCATATGTGATGTGATGTGTAAAGTCATGTGGTGTAGTGAGGAGAAGAGGGGGGGAGAAGAGGGGGGAGAGGAAGAAGAGGGGGAGGAGAAGGGGGAAGAGGAGACGATGGGGGAGAAGGAAGGTGAGGAGGGGGATGAAGGAGGAAAGAGGCGAGGGGGAGAGAGAGAAGGGGAGAGAGGGAGTGAGGGAGCAGAGGGAAGGGGAAGAGGGAGGGAGAAAGAGGGAAGAAGGGAAGGGGAGTAGGGGTGAAAGGATGAAGGACTGAAGAAGTAGGGGTCGGGGGGAGAAAGGATAGGTGAGGGGGGAGAGGGGGGTTAGATGAGGAGGGGGGGAGAGTTGAGACCAAATGGCGTATAAGCGAAGAGAGAAGATTAATTCCTGTTCACGGCGCAAACGGGAATCCGGATGGCCTCTGTGTAAGGACAAACCGAACACAGATAGGTGTTGCAAGGAGTGACCGGTGGAGCGGAAATGGCGTGAGACCGGTGTGTCGTTCGCAAGGTGGATGTCACGAAGGTGTTCCGCGAACCGGTCAGCCAAGCGGCGTCCCGTTTGTCCGATGTACAAGGAATTGCAGAGAGAGCAAGAGATGCAATAGATAATATTGCTGGAGGTGCAGGTGAAGGAGTGGATGATGGGATAGGGTCGATGGTGGGTGCTAGTGAGGCGGGTGGTGTTGGAGAGGTAAGGGCAAGTGCGGCAACGTGGGCGGGAGCAGGGGAACGAGCCGGGTTGGGAGGTAGGGTCAGGGAAGGAGCTATGGACCAAAAGGTCTCGAAGGTTGTGGGCTCGTTTGAAAGAGGGGAGGGGTCGGTTAGGGAAGAGGTGTGAAGTGGACGGGTCGGACTGGAGATGACGGAAAGCTCGAAGAATGGTGCGTTGGAGACGTAGGGTCGTGGGGTGGTAAGTGAGGGGAAAAGGGAGGCGGGAGACTACAGGGCGGGTTCGGGGAGAGAGAGCAGATACACGGTCCACGGACCGTGCTCTGGCAAGGGCGTGTGGATAGTGGTGAGGGGGTATCCACGTAGGGTGAAGTGGTGAGCCATACGTTGAGACTGAGTCTCAAAGTCATGGTCGTCACTACAGAGCCTACGTAGACGGAGGAATTGGGAATAGGGGATGGAAAGCTTGGTGTGTTCTGGGTGGGAGGAAGAGAAGTTGAGGTATGAGTGTGAGTCTGTGTGTTTGTAGTGAATGGAGGTGGTAAGAGTGGAGTGAAGAATGCTAACCGAAATGTCGAGGAAGGAGACAGAGGTGTTGGAGATAGTGGAAGTGAAGTGGAGGGCTGGATGGAAAGATTGGACGAAAGAGAGGAAGGAATCTAGATGTTCGCGGGAGAGTGAGGTGGCAGATAATGTCGTCAATATAACGACCATATAGTTCAGGAGTGGGACCAGTGAAATTAGAGAATATTTGGGCCTCAACATAGCCAACGAACAGGTTCGCATAGTTGGGGCCCATTCGCGTTCCCATGGCCACTCCCGAGACCTGATGGTAGAACTCGCCCGCGAACGAGAAGCAGTTCAGAGTAAGGACAAGTTCGGCCAGACGAATGAGTGTGGAGGTGTCAGGTACAGGGTTAGAGCGGAGGTCATATATATATATGTACATTCATGCCGATGCGTAAGCACACGCGCGTATGCGTAATATGCGAGAACGACGAGCTTCCTATTTAATATACTCATACTATATTTTATCTCTTTGAAGATGTAAATTTACACAATATAGAAATAGTCAATTGCAGATTCTCTTTTCTCTTTTGTACAGTTTTCAACAGTGTATCATTATACTCACACACACACACACACACGCACACACACACACACCATACCATCACCACCACCACCACCACATCATACACACCACTACCACACCATGCACACACACACACAAACATGCAATACGTGCACAGACACACACACACACACCACACATACATAGATAGACACAATCTGCAATTTACAGAATCGCGCGCGCGCGGACCAACACATGCATCTATACTTCTTTGCATGTGTGTGTGTGTGTGGTGTGTGTGTATGCCTAATTCTTTTCTATTCGCTGAGCTCATAGAAGTAGTGACTCAACAGCAAAACGTTTTGTGAGAAGACACGAAACAGAATTTTACATATATATATATATACGTCTGTCTCTCTCTAAATATATATATATATATGTGTGTGTGTGTGTGTGTGTAAGTGTGTGTGTGAATGTATGCATGTATGTATGTATGTATATATGTATGTATATGCACATGTATATATGTGTGTGAGTGTATGTTTGTATGTATATATATATATATATATATATATGTGTGTGTGTGTGTGTGTGTGTAAGTGTGTGTGTGAATGTATGCATGTATGTATGTATGTATATATGTATGTATATGCACATGTATATATGTGTGTGAGTGTATGTTTGTATGTATATATATATATATATATATATGTACATACATACATGCATGTACATATATATATATATGTATATACACATACACACATACATACATATATATGCACACACACACACACACACACACATATGGAACTAACAATATTAAGAACACCTTGTGTTTAGCATACTTCTTCATGTGTGTGTGCCTGTGTGTGTGTGTTAACAAGTACCATCCATCGTATTGATCAAATGATTTTAGTCATATATTTTACGTCTTTTAATGTTCTCGATTAAAATTTTACTGGGGATGATTTTCCCTTACTTTCTCTTGCTCCCGACAAGGTCAATATATTTCTGCTCCAGTTTTTTGCTTTCGAAATGTATAATCGTTGTAATATTTGACTTGCGTTTTCGTAGGTTTTGCCTTAATTTGTATCCGGTAGTGATGTCCTAATCCGGATCTGCCTCTCGGCCACTATTATTTTCAACTCTAACCTGACCCGTAGTAGTTGCACCTGTCAGGGTCCCATCCATGGGTTAATTAGCATGTCACGGGAATGTCTTCCTGAGAAGTTCACTCTCAGACAGCCTGCACACAAAGATTTGGGCGGACGGGGCTGTAGTGGAAGACTCTTGCTCAAAGTAGTATGCAGGCATGCAGTGGGACTGAACCCAGAACCTTGTGGCTGAGAAGCAATCTTCTTACCACATAGCTACGTTACACCACACCTGCGACTATGAGAAAGAAATATTGCAATCTATTTTTGAATAACTGGAAGTCATAGGAGCCACTAGTTATTTTATTAACAGATATTTAAATGCATTGTGGCTCTACCTTCTAAATATAGCAACAAAATTGTTTCTCTACGCATACTTCTATGAAAGACAACGGTCCTATTAGCTAATATGTTCCTAGATACGTTATGCCTGGAATAACAACTGGTATCTATCTTATAAGCTACACTGCTATTCACATTGTCTTTTTCAAATGTATTCTTCTCACTGTTAAAAAGAAATTAAGTCGCACTATTTTGTTTTTATGTCATTTCATTCTGCAAGAGACACCTTTTGTTGTATTATAAAGATTCATTGATCCAATTCTAAAACCAAGCAACAGGCTTTATTCAATACTTGTTATCATGCAGGTTTTGTACAACAACAATAAATAGTTATGTCATATTCAGTTTTAGATGCTCTTTATTCAATTTTTTCCTCATTCTGTAAACTAAAACTGCTACTTTTGTGTTATATGCATCTGCCTGAAAGCAAAATGCGTCCAAATAATTTCGTTTCAACATTTTTCATAATTTTTCTGCATTAAATAAATCTGATCAGATCAGTCTTAGTTTATTAAGGTCTTCTACTCTTCGAACTATTCACATAAATTTATGGAAGAGAGAAGAAAAACAAAACAAAAAAAAAGAAAGCTCTGACATTGAAATACTATAAAATAAGACATTATAATACCAAATTCAATGGCTTCAACGCAGCCAAAATTGGTTCGGAATAATAACGATGTTGCTATAATATAATGTCATAGAGCAATTTATTACATGTTAAAATATCACGAAAAACTACTGAATGTCTGAACTAGATTCTCCGACATATGCTACGGATGTCTACCTGACAGGTAAGGAAAAAATAAGTATGGCGGATGGAGATGTGAGTAGTTCCGAGTTAGACTTTAACTGTTCTGTTAACACTAGTAGCGCATGCCAGATCTTTTATTGATAAAGTGTGCCGTCTGTGCTCCTGCTAACTTCTACTAAGATACACTATTAGTAGATTGGTAGCCAATATGCACTCAAATGTTAGTAAGTGAAAGCATGTAGCTTAGCGGTTAGGGTATTCGGCTCGCGATCGCAAGGTCGTGAGTTCGGTTTCCGGCAGCGTGTTCTGTCCGTGAGCAAGACTCTTGATTTCACGTTTCCAGTCCACTCAACCGGCAAAAATGAGTAGAACCTGTGTCACGCTAAATCTCCCTGAGAACTACGTTAAGAGTATACATGCTTGCGGAGTGCTCAGCTATATTTCACGTTAATTTCTCGAGCAGGCTGTTCCGGTGATCGGATTAGCTGGAACCCTCGTCGTCGTAACTGACGGAGTGCCTGTTATTATTACTAAATTTTATCCATCGCCCAGTTTAACAACATCATCTGTTCTTTAGATGTCATTAATGGAATCCACTCTGTTGGAATCAATCGAGTAAAGTCTCCAGGTCTGAGGTTAACATCTTTCCACAATCAATCTTTCAGATCCTGAAAATGTATCAAGTGTGCTACCCGTTCTCCTCTCACTAAACAATAAAGAAAAATCCTCTAGCAGTTACTTGTTACTAACCTGTATCAGCCATTCTACTAACATGTATTAGATATTCTATAAGTGAATTATTCCAGTTATATTATTGATAAACTTACGCCAGTTATATACCATTGGTGTCCTATAGCAGCTATACCATTAGTAGAACTATATCAGATATTCTATTTGTAACTATACTATTTTATTTGATAAACTTATGCTAGTTTCTCTGTAGTCTATTCTAACTATACTCTCTGTATCTTATACAATCCATTTTATTAGATGCTAATTTATCTAAACTGTTTTTATTTGTTTTGTTTTGTTTTTCTATCGGTAAACATCGCATAATTAATATTCAATAAGCCAAAGTTTTTGCCTTTCATCCTTCTGGGGTCGGTAAAACAAGTACCGGTTGTACGCTGGGATTGATGTAATCGACTTATCCCCCTAGATTCCTGGCCTTGTGTCAAAAATTGAAATCAATATTCAACAAGTGCTTGACTATGAATTTAACAGGATCTGAGTACTGAAACCAAATAGAACAATTTAGTGCTTTAGGTGAAATTTCTTGTTCAAATTTTTATCAGATTCTTCTTTGATGTTTGCCCGAATGAGGTTTATAAGATTTACTGTTTAGATTCATTTAACAATGTTCCACTGTAAAAAAAATTGGTCATGTAGTTAAAAAGTGCTTTATACTTCAGAAATATGGATTTTTTTTTCTTTCTTTTTTGGCTTTATTCTTTAATCAAAAGATCAGCCCTGACATAACAGACGTGTGCTCAAAAGCTTTTTCACCATCACTGTCTCATTTTAGAGTAATGTAAAGCTACGCGATCTTATTGCATCCAGTCACATTTACAATGCTAAGGTGTGATTTAAGGAAGATATGGCTGCTATATCTTGCAAACCGAGTGGCCGCGAAGAGAATCGTTCATTGTTTTGCGAAATCTGAATGTAGTTCAGTAGAGACAGCTATCAAGGAAATGGATTTGACTAGCATATGGCTGCTATATCTAGCAGATCGTGTGACTGACACTGCAGAGTATCGACTCACGAAACCTGAGTGTTGTTCAGGAATCGGATCTACAGCATCTGTAACAGTCACATTTTGATGATGATGATGATGACGAAGACGACGTTGATGATCATTATGACAATGATGATGATGACGATTACAACCACGATGATGTTTATGATGATGACCTTGATGAAGATGATGATGATGATGATGACGATGACGACGAGGTGATGATGACGTTGATGATGATGATGACGACAACGATGATGACGACAACGACGACGACGATAATGACGATGATGATGATGATGATGATGATGATGATGATGATGATGATGATGATGACATTTCCCAAATTATGATGATTTTCCTTTTTTATTATCATAATAATATTTAGGCTAAGAGACACCGGACAAATTCAAAAAAGAACAATTGAAACTAACATTAAAAACCACATAACCATATCAACGAGACTATCGGTTATTGTTATACACCGCTAGTCACAGTGTACTTCCACACATTGTTGTAATTTTACCGCCCCGCTGCCTTTGAGGGTAAGCGAGCATTTTCCCTGGACTGAACGTTAGTCCTTGGCAGGGTTACTGATTTAGAGCTAAGTGGACTGAAAAAGCATGAAATAAGTTTTTTTGCTCAAGAACACAACGCAATGCCGGCTTGGGGATTGAAACCACGATCTTACGATAGTGCGTGCAACACTCTAACTACTAGCCCATGCGCCTTCGCGCGCGCCTACACACATACACATGAGTGTGTATGTATATGTGTATGCGTTCATTTCTGTGTATGTGTAATAAGGGCCATCGTGGTTTAGATGCTTCTTAGTTACTCTTACCAGATGAACGCGCGTGGCTTAGTAGTCAGGGTATTCGGCTTACAATCGCGAGGTCGTGAGTTCGATTCCTGGCGTCGTGTGTGTCCTTGAGCAAGACACTTTATTTCACGTCGTTACTCCATTCCCGTCAGCAGGCAAAAATGAGTAGTACCTGTATTTCAAAGGGCCAGCCTTGTCACACTGGATCTCCCTGAGAACTATGTTAAGTGTATGCGTGTCTGTGGAGTGCCTAGCCACTTGCACGTTAACTTCACAAGCGGATCAACTGGAACACTCGTCGTCGTAACTGACAAAGTGCCGGTTACTTTCACTTTCAGTAATACAGTGAACGAGTAATTGAGGCACTGGAAACCTTTAATTAATGGCGCTAGTTCACAAATTGCGATACAAATAAATAAATAAATAAATAAATAGCAATTAATTTTCCCTTCTAACAACGTGTAATGTATTAGTTGTGTTTGCGGATGTGTGGTTAATGAGGGACACGATGAAGTTTGCAGAAAAACAAAACAAAAAAAGACAACAACAAAAAGAGGGATGCAAATGGACCTTAAAAGATCTAAACAAACCACTAAGGAAAAAAGGATTGTGGTAACACTACCAAGCTCTAATCAAAATGGTTAATGAAGTTTACAGCTCAGCACAAATAGCTTTTGAACTCCGCAATGTGTCGTTGTGACAGCATTACTTAAATACATAAATACACACACGTACAACACAAACACACACATATATGCATGCAACTTACGTATTTATGAATGTATATATATATATATATATATAAATGTGTGTGTGTGTGTGTTGATGTATGTTTATGTGCTAAACTGAAGCTTCTCACAATGCACCGCATCATGAGAGAAGCCCGGCAATCATCTTCAAAGTACTTTATATAGCAAGACCCACAGATCTGTATTTAAGCTTATAGTGTGAAGCCATGCTAGAGAGTTTGACAGGAATTACACAACTCTTCCCCCCGTCCTTACACTTTCTATGTTAAAGAAGAGTTAGTCTTCCGACATTGCAGAATGAGAAACAATGAAACAGCAGTCATTGATAGTGTTTTAATAATTGACGAAGATAAAAACCACATACCTGAAGTAATTTTTTTTCTTTTTTTTTTAATGTCAGACGTGGCTGTGTGGTAAGAAACTGGCTTGCCAACCATATGGTTCTGGGTTCAGTCCCCGCTGCGTGGCACCTTCGGCAAGTGTCTCTGGTGGACAGAAATTGAAAGAAGCCCTTCATATAGCTAGCTAACTAGATAGATAGATAGATAGATAGATAGATAGATATACACATATATATATATGTGTGTGTGTGTGTGTGTGTGTGTGCGCGCGTTTTTATGTCTGTGTTTGTCCCTCAACACCGCTAACGGTTCGGCAAAAGAGACTGATAGAATATGTACAGGTTTTTTTTTTTAAATTAAGTACTAGGGTCGATTCATTCGCCTAAAAATTCTTCAGGGCGGTGTCCTAGCTTGGCTGCAGTCTAATGACTGAAACAAGTAAAAAATTAAAGATAAAGGATTAGAAATCATTAAAAGTTTACTGATGGAATTAAAATATCTCGAAAGATCTCCTAAGTTTCTACGAGATTTCTTCAATCGAAA
>NW_021835566.1:0-7500 GCF_006345805.1 Octopus sinensis
TCTAACGTATATTTACGCACAACGCACAGCCACAGACTCCATTATAAATATATATATATGTTTAAGTAGTTGAATTATCCTAGTATGGATAATTCGGTTAACCGATACCCGGGTAGCAAATTTACGTCAGAAAGCACGGTTGAAGCTACATGTTAAGGGCAGAAATCACGTGCTGATTTCCTGATGAGAAGACGGCATAATGCACCCTTTATTCCTTCGGAATAAAGAATATGCAGTCTTCGAAACATGTGTCGAGAATAAAGGAATTTTGTTAAATCGTCGTTCGACTCCATTCTTTCATTTATCTATCTATATATATATATATATATACATATACATATATACACATACATGATATACATGTGTCTGTATGTGTTTGTGGGTACCTGTGTGTCGTGTGTAAAATCTATAAAACTTTCCACTATATATAGAGTGAGACTTTGCGAAAAAACAAAAGACAAAGACGGGTATGTAAACGACAAACAGATGTATTATTTTAACGCTCGGGAAATAAGAAAGTCCTTTACGTTTCGAGCCTGTGAGAGAAAATAGAAAAAAGGAAGGGAAAATAGGAAAAGGTTTAAATGGCTAACGATCTATCATGGCGAAACATATATATATTGACAACCGATGTTGGTTTTTTTTTTACGTCCCCGTAATCAAGCGGTTCGGCAAAAGTGACCGATAAGTACTAGGCTTACAACGAATAAATCCTGGATCCATTTGTTCGACTAAAGTGGTACTTCAGCACGGCCGAAGTCAAATGACTGAAACAAGAAATAGAATGTATATGGCGGATTTCCACACTTTCTGTCTGCCAGACAACGAATTCTGCAGTGGAACACATTACCACTAGTTGTAGCAGAGTAGAAGTGAACCTGAAATTCCATTGTTGCAAAGCGTGCATCTTAATCAGTCACCTATATCTAACATAAGTAAAATTTCTTGGAAAATAATTTTTGCTTTTCTTTTATGTAAATGCAAAATGAAAATTATCATCTCTTCCGATTATTGATTTGCCGCTATGGTAAAAGTTCATGACCAACTGTAGTGAACAAGATGGGAGAAATTGCCTGGTGGTATTACTTGACATACATGCTATATCCAAAACTCTCTCGTATTTAACTTCGACATTTAGTTATCTGACATAGATAAAATAAGCACCAGTCAAATATTAAACTCGCTTGAATTAACCATGCCGTGCCTTCAGCATTTTAAACCTTCTTGGCACCATGAGAAACCGAAAAAAAAAAAAATTATGCATTCACGCATATATAAGTAATTATGCATATATACATACGCATACATACACAAGCATACACATGCATACACTTATATACATACACAAACACCTACAGTAGTATAGAGAAAAGAACACACAGACGATTAGTGCAGAGGTATATACGTGCATGTATGCACACTAACTTATTAAACTACATCCCTGGAGCTGTTTTAATTCGAAAACTTTTGGAATTTTGTTAGAGACCAGCTTAGACTCCATAAACAAGAACTTGTATGCCAAATTATATAAATATATATATATATATATATGTACATACATACATACATACATACATACATACATACATACATACATACATACATACATACATACATACATGCATACATACATATATATATTTGTATATATATATATTCATATCTATGAATACGTATGTGTATGTCTATGTACATGCATACATATATACATAAATTCTTAAGATGTTAAGGATGACGGTTAAAAGAAGATGCTTTACTTCGCAACCTTGTGACGAAGTAGATGGCCGGTTAAAATTTAGTAGAGAAGTAAAAAGAAAACTAAATCATACATACATACATATATACATACATACATACATACATACATATACAAACATGCATATATACATACATACATAAATGCATACACTGTTGTTGATGTTGAAATTCCAAAGATGGAGCCTTGGATCTAGTTTAGAAACCGGTTCTTTCTTTATTGGCAAGAAATCATGAAATAAAACTGAATAATGACATACAAACATACATACATGCATACAAATCCACAAACTCTCTTATACTTCTGTGTATTTGTGTGGCAGTTTGTATAGACCGGTGAAATTTCTTTTAGACCTTTAAAACTTATGGATCTGATTAAACGGACGTAACTGAAATGAAGGTTATAAATAGAAATTGATAAAACGAGTGCTTCATTAATTTCTGGTATTTGTTAACTAAACTCCTTGACGGTGGTGCTCCAGTATGGCCACTGTCATATTTCTTTCTACAATGTGAGAGTATATGTATCAATGTGTATGTGTACGTGTGTCTGTGAGTATTATTTGTATAATTTTCTTCGTATACGTAAAGCCTTACCCAATTTTATTTGGTTGAGCTTTAAGTATGAACGTCACACATACTTTTCAATGGAAGTTTAAACAAAAAACTGTTTACACGTCGCGTTTTATTGAGGACACAATGACATCTCAATGACATCTTAACAATATATTTTGGAAAATAAATTATGCACACTGCTTATATTTGCTTAGTTCTGACCAGGCAAACACGCCTATTTACTGAGAAAGATTGTTAACATAATAAGAGGTGGGTCGTTCTATTAAACAGGTTTCCTCTGGGATTTTCTCTTTTTTCATGCTAAATGGTACATCATAAAGTTGAACAGGCAGGAAGCTTTGGCAGGAAATCCTTCGCTAAGGTTATTATTGGCTAATGACTTTATTGACGTTCGTTGTGTTGATAGAGGCGCCGTGTAGAATCTTAAAGGTTTCGAGGCCAGACAACGCTAGTGTTGCTTATCTGCGCTGTCGAAAAATTTACGAGCCATCTTGATTCAACATTAAGCGTTCACGCGATGCTATCTTACCGATCTATGTACGCCGCTTTGACACGCATTCTTGATCGTGACGTGTTTTGCACGTAAACAAGAGGGAATATCCATATCCTTCGCCCATATTAATATCAGTATTTGCGCCATTTGGACATCATTGCACGTATCTCGAATGTGTCTGCAGCCTATGACTAAGCCTTATATCTCGATAAACATATTGATGTGCTCGCTGCTTCCTGCTGCTTCCTGCTGCAACAATCAACGAATTACGTTTTATAGATTTTTTGCAATTCTTCAGACCAAAATCAGAACCTCTGCAGTAATATCTTTGACGAAGCATCTGAATTCAAAGAATAAAAAGAAAACTAAATAAAACTCAGGAAAGAGGCGCAGGAGTGGCTGTGTGGTAAGTAGCTTGCTTACCAACCACATGGTTCGGGGTTCAGTCCCACTGCGTGGCACCGTGGGCAAGTGTCTTCTACTATAGCCTCGGGCCGACCAAAGCCTTATGAGTGGATTTGGTAGGTGGATACTGAAAGAAGCCCGTCGTATATATGTATATATAGATGTGTTTGTGTGTGTTTGTGTGTCTGTATTTGTCCCCCCAACATTGCTTGACCACCGATGCTTGTGTTCTTATGTCCCCGTCACTTAGCGGTTCGGCAAAAGAGACCGATAGAATAAGTACTGGGCTTACAAAGAATAAGTCCTGGGTCGATTTGCTCGACTAAAGGCGGTGCTCCAGCATGGCCGCAGTCAAATGACTGAAACAAGTAAAAGAGTAAAAGAGTAAATAAAATTACTATTGTTGCCTCCCGTATACTAAAAGTAAGGGAATATATTTTTAGCATTTCCCAGAGTGCTGCTACTGTATAATATTTCTGACCTTGTACTCAAACCATTTAATGCTTGGTACATTGTCGATCTGTGCTGCTTGCCATTGCTATAAATTTGTTATAAATAAACGGTAGATATTTTACTTTTATTTTCAACATTTACTCAAAGAAGGAAGAGCAGCACCTTTCGCCAATCGTTTTTTCCAGAATCTCTGAGATGGGTGGGAGGAGAAGAATAAGATACCCTTAAACGAGAAAAAAACCCTGACACGTTTGCTTGCAACAGAGTGAACTCCGATAATATTATTGTAAGGACCATATCATGGTATTAAACCGGGTTGAATCGACAACCCAATAATCCAGAACACAACGATGCAAAACAGATACCACAAGGTATCCCGTTCGATGCTCTCGGAAGTATGATAATCTAGCACGCTGCGTATTGAAAGTATGAAAGGTGAAATTCACGTTAGCGAGATTTGAACTCAAAATGACGAAACCCACATACACACAGGGATACATAATACACACACACACACACACACACACACACACACACACACATATATATATATATATAACACGATAGGATTCTTTCAGTTTCCGTCTACCAAACCTACTCAGACGGTCGACCAAGGGCTGTCGTAGAAGACACCCAAATGGCACATAGTGGGATTGAACCCAGGACCATGTGGTTAGAAAGCAAACGTCTTACCACACATCAACAATTGCACCTACTCACGCACACATACACACTCACAAACAAATGTATATATATATAGATATATATGTACGTGTGTATATGTGTGTATATATATATATACATATATATATATATATAATGAGAGAGAGAGATAGACAGATAGATAGATACATACATACATACATACATACATACATACATACATATAGATATATGTGTGTGCGTACGTGTGTGTTTGTGTGTATGTATGTATGACTATCAAACTACCTATATGTTTTTATATGTGGTGGGATAACAAAATACTGATCTCTATGTTCCTTAAGTTCTTAAAAATGTTTTAGCCCGAATGCCGCGGCCATGCTGGGGCAACGCCGCTGATGAATAAATTTCATTAAAGGTAGGCGAAACTTCTTATAATATAGAAGCTTGGGTAGGTCATATAAAGGAAGTAATATATAGAGCATCACACCCGGCAAAACAAAAGATGATTTTTATTTTTCTCCTAGCCTCAAGGTAGCACACTTTCCCGCTACACACCTACGTGTTCGACATACCTTGCCTTAATCAACTTAACTTATGAAAAATTATACCTTTTATCTTTCTTTTGACTTGCTTTACGCATTGGATTGAGCATATGCTTGGCTACCGCCTTGCAAGGATTAAGCCGAACATATCGACTGAAGCAGTTATTTCTTAAGGCTTGCACTTAATTCATACGTCTCTGTTGCTCGATTGTTAGGTTCCGTTCACATTAAAAAATCATGACAGGCAGTGATGAGTGACAAATGCACAAGTGGTAGGGGCGGCAAACACAGACTCAAAGACACACAAAATAAAATATATACATATATGTATGTACGTATATATATATATATATATAATTATATATATATATATATAATTATATATATATATATATATACATATATATATATATATATATATAATATATATATATATATATATATATATATATATATACATATTTATATATATATATATATAATATATATATATACTTATATATATACATATATATATATATATACTATATATATATATATATATACATTATATATAATATATATAATATATTATATATATATATCTATATATTATATTATATATATATATATATATATATATATCTATATATAATATATATATATTATATCTATATGTATGTATGTGTGTGTGTTGTTGTGTGTGTGTGTAAAAAGATACAAACTGGGACAAGAACGAAAAACATTTAGAAGACGATACAAAAACAGAACCGGATCATCTTCGCAATGTATGTATGCATGTATGACGGGCTTCTTTCAGTTTCCATCTACCAAATCCACTCAGAATAGAAGACACTTGTCCAAGATGCCACGCAGTGCGATTGACTGAACCTCGTATCATGTGGTTGGGAAACAAACTACTCACCACAGAGCCACGCCTTCACGAATTTGTTATGGAAGACACTACTGCTCAGGGTTCAAAATTCACATTGAATTCAAGTAAAAGTTGTAGAACAAAGATCTCTACTAAGACTCTACTTCATTCTCTTGTTGACGACGGAGTAGCTCGCTACTACAAGGTCGGTCACCTGATGCTTGAAGAAAAATGCATCATCTACGCATCAAGTGTTGAAACACCCGCAAGGGTCTATCTGCACACCTTCGTACTTCCTTTCTCCTGGTGGTCAACACTAGGCGCATCGCCAAATTATCTATATGCTTATTTGTCTCTTTCTCTATTTATCTATCTCCCTTCAGCCCTGCCCCGCTCTCTCTCCCCCCCCCCTCATCACTCTCTTTTCGTTTTAGCTATCACAGCCTGAAAGTTTCGCTGTGACAATTCGCTGGAAATTCTAAGCTAGAATCTGTCTTTGTAAATATAGCAACAATTGCACATATTCGTACAGAGCAGTCGTGGTGTGCCTTCGCTTATGCCATACACATCCTTGCCATTCAATCTCCTTTTTAAGCTACGTAGCATAAACACAATATAAACTGCCGTGTATACAAACAAACACAGAACATACATCACATGTTATAAAATAAATATAGCATAGACATGGTATAAACTCGACATAAATTCAATAGAAATATTTTATATATTTTCACCGTCAGTGTTGTTTTATATCGCTTGTATTCTCGTTTTCCTGCATACTTACATTTTTCAGTAAAATAATATGTCGGTTAGATGTCGTATTTACCGCAAAGTTTTCCATTCACATTAAACGTAAAGTTTTCATTTAATACCTCATTTCCCTTTCATACTCATCACCATTATTATCATTATTATTATTATTATTATTATTATTATTATTATTATTATCATTATTATTATTATTGGTTACATCCTGCTGCTCGGAGGGAAAATGGAGACAATTTCGTTTTTTTTTAATGAGAAAATGTCAAATGTTAGAGATAAAATGTCAAAGAAGCGAGTCTGTATCATCCTGCTTGCCTTTCTCTTCAATTTCTTTCTCTCTTTCTTTCCTTTCCTCACTTCTACATAATTATGTTCCATGATTTTTTGCGCGAAAGTGTATGCGCATATGTGTTTGTGTCTGTGTGTGCGTATGCATGTGTGTATGTGCATGTATATGTATGCACAATTACATGTATATATATATATATATATATATTATATATATATATATAGTATATATATATATATATATATGTATTGTATATATATATATATATATATATATATATATATATAGATATATGTATATATTTATAATATATAATATATATATATATATATATATATATATATATATATATATATAATACATATATACATATACATATATATATACATATCTATATATATACACACATATATTATAAATGTATATATATATATATACATATATATATATATATATACATAAATGGTATAAAATAGAAGAGCAACAAGTGAAAGCAGACGAAACGGAAAATAACAATTGCTGGAATAAGAATGACAAAGCCTCTCACTCTTACGCCACCATCGTTACCACCACCACCACACCACCACCAGAAGCACTCGACACCGAAATGAAAAGAAAAAAACAAAAAACATTGTGTTTGAGCATCAATAACTAACATCCAAAATCAAAACAAAATTAAGCGATATTTGATGATACTAAAATAATT
>NW_021835566.1:17500-20000 GCF_006345805.1 Octopus sinensis
TAATCTGCATAATAATGTAATTTATATCGAACAGTCCTCCTCGTTACCAACAAAGTTGTCCTACTAGTCTTGTTTGCAAAGACAAAACGTTCCAACTCTCTACTCTTACACAAAAGTTATAGCTGAATGACGTCAAAATCATTACTATTATACCATGGCCATTTATTCTTTTGCTGGTCTGAATAATTCCACTGTGGTCATGTTAGTGCACCGCCTCAAAGGTGAGTTATGGTCGATCCTATAGTCTATTTTACAAACTGCTGACTGATTGATCAATCTCCTTTAATCTACTGAAAGTAACAGGATGCAACACGTACATACACACGCACACGGATAATATGTATATACTTTATATATAATTGAAAAAGATGGAGTCAACAAGAAGGAAGACGGTTGGACATTTATTTTTTAATCACTACAATTGTTTCCGCGCAATGTAGTTCTCCGGGTGTGCAGCTACTTGATTATGCAGCTGTTATATGATGGGTTCTACAGATAGACCTGATCGAACAGGCTTCTAATCTAAAATCAAAAGACAGTGTAGATGTTCTCAATTAGGTTCGAAAGGAGAAGCGACGTGCCAAAGGGTAGAGAGAGATTTACGAGATAATTTAGAAAAATACGAAGTGTATGTGACACGACATTGCTACGCTAAAACATAATACTAATAATAATGATTAGTAAAATATTTAGAGCCGGCGACAATACAAATACTTCATAATCTGTGACAAGACCTTTAGTGGAGAGAGTGCTTTTCTTAGCTTTTTCTAAGTTAAACCTTTCCTTAATTCACCAACTATTTTGTGTTCAACAATCTATATATATATATATCTGTTTATTTTCACCAGAATTTACTAATTATAATTAAAATATAATTCTTGTGAAGCGAAGGTTATTTTATCACATAAATGTGTAAACATGCGCAGACAAATGCATTGTCAAAAATTTACAAACATATATATATATATATATTTACAGAGAGAGAGAGAGAGAGAGAGAGAGAGAGAGAGATGCACACATACAGACGCTTATATATAATCAGATACAAAGTTTAAACCTTTAAACTAATCATTATTTATCTTGTTTCTTTCTCGTGGTAAATGCCACTTTATAAGGATGACAGCTGTACTTTCATTTGATTCTATGTGTATTAGATACCAAAGAGTAATCCATGATCTGTAGAATGCACATTTGATTGCAGAACATTTTAGAACATAATAATATATATATATATATATATATATATATATATATATATATATATGTCATTACGGGTATATTAGGGGAATGCACGTATGTGTGATGCAATGTTACAGAATTACATTCCACTGGGACTTCAAGTTTCCTGACAGGTTATTTGAACGGAGCAATTGGATAAGATGTCAGGCGAAACATGACACCTCAGCTAAAATGAAATTTTTCAATAAATTTTAGTCTATTTTCGGCTTTGTGCATACGGCATTGTTATATGATCTGTTATACATACAAAAAAAATCTTTGAAAATAAAGCCAAATTTACATGCATGCCCCCATATGTAAATGTTCTGCAATCACATGTATGCTGCAAAATTGTCGGAGAAGTGTTACTCAGAGTTTCACTTTCTCGTTCGGCGGACAGTTGTGATAAATACTGAATTAAGCTTCATAGTTTCTCATCACAACTGGTTGACGAACTGACATGTGAAAGTCTGAGGAACAGTTCTGAGATAAACTTGCAGATTTAATCAAAAGTTGATTACTTTGCTATTCGCATTCGTGTACTATTGTTTCCACATAGTTTTGCACTGGTGTTCATCTGTATATATATATATATTTATATATATATATATATATATATATACATGTATATATATATGTATATAAATATGTATATACATACATATATATATGTATATATATACACATGTATATATATGTATATATATATATATATATATATAATATATATATAACACATATATATATATGTATGTATATACATATTTATATATATATATATATATATATATATATATATATATATATATATATATTATACATATATATATAATTACATGTGATATATATATTATATATATTATATATATATATAATATATATATATATTATATATAGTTAGTTCCCTTCGCAGTCATGATATTCCGAATTTAATCTCTGTGCATTGCATCTTGGGGAAGTGTCGTACTTAATTTATATGCCCATACTTTAAGCGAAAATGGATAGATGGAAACTGCAGAGAATCCCGCCGAAGGGATTTTACCAGTAATTATCATAGATCCTGTGTTGTTACACTGCATCACGCTAATTCCACCTAAGAATTACATTAAGTTTACACCTGTCTACATTAGGTGGATACTTCAGTCAGCATTTGTGCGCATATAGACTAACAAGCAATAGGGTTGAGAACATTTCTTCGTCCGTAGAAAATCGTCGGCATAATCCGAAAATCTGAGAAATGTTTTCCTCAATCGCACAGTATTATGTATCGAATAAAAGAATT
>NW_021835566.1:25000-31387 GCF_006345805.1 Octopus sinensis
GTAGAGGTGAGATGTGACAGCAGCAAGAAAAGCATACATTCACTCTCTGCATGCAATTAGACTCGGAAAGTTCGTGAGGAACCCATTGACCCAATTTGCTGACTTTTCCGATAGCACACAGGTCTCAATGAATGGTTGAATGACCAAATCCAAGCTTCTCTGCTAGTTCCTCAACAGTTACGATGAGATTTTGTTCCACCAGGGTTTTCAGGATGTCCTTGTCGAGTTCTACAGATCTTTCAGGATGAGGCTCGTCTTCTAGGCTGTTCCAATATAGCTTTGAAAAAAATAGCTGTTAAAATCGAAATGCACTCTTCAAAACTTGCACTATGAATAAGGACAAGATAAAATTACTACCTGCTTTTATAGCAAGTTAATATAGTTTATCCCATTCCCCTCTGACTTTTAGTTCAAGCTGTTGAAAAAAACCGCATATTATATATATATATACATACATACATACATACATACATACATACATACATACATACATATACACACACACTCTCTCTCACACACATGCACACATTTATATTCTGTTATTCTTTTATATGTTTCAGCCTTGAGGTTGTGGCCATGCTGGATCATGTGTGTGTGTGTGTGTGTGTCTATCTGTCTGTCTGTCTGTATGTATATGTATATGTATGTGTGTGAACATTAATATTTTCAACAGATGTGTTGCAAATGTATCTGATTGTTCTCAAGCTTCAATACTGTGTGTGTGTGTATGTGTGTGTGTGTGTGTATGTATGTATGTATGTATATGTATGTATGTATATGTATGTATGTATGTGTGTATGTATGTGTGTGTGTATGTATGTATGTATGTATGTATGTATGTATGTATGTATGAGTGTATGTTTACTTTATTACTAACACAAGCCAGTACGGTTATTTAATGTAAAGTCTTCCTCAAATCACTATCTCTGGCTATTTACTCTCTTCCAAGAACATTTTCACTCACACTTATGTGTTAGCTTCCCATACATTTTACTCATGTATCTATCAGCGTGATAGAGAGAAACAAATATTACATCTAGTTTCACTTTATTCGTTGCCCACTGTGTGTGTGCGTTTGCGTGTGGTGTAAACCAGACTAAGAAAAGCATTTGACACACACACCAGAATGTGAGTTTTTCTGAAATTTTGCTTAATTGGAGTTTAAATTTTAAAAACTGGACCTGGCATGACGCGATGCATTGTACTCTTAAAAATGGTAGGTAAATTGTAATTGAAGAAATCCTATATTGTAGATTTGTATAACTCCCAAAGGGAGGCAGATAAAATCTGCCTTTTATAATAAGAGATATATGTGTGTGTGTACAAATATACATCACACACACACACACACATACGCATAAGTCAGAGTCACTCGATCCTATTCACACATACACACTTACACACACCACACACACCATTCGATTCTCACACACACACATACACGCACGCGCACCATCTCTTGTTGGGATCACTAGCACTATTATTATCTCCCTTTCATTCAACCTATTATCATCATCATTATTATTATTATTATTATTATTATTATTATTATTATTATTATTATTATTATTATTATTATTATTATTATTATTATCACCTTTTCTTTCAACCACTGTCTGTCCAATCATTCGCCATGCTGGACCGCTGAAATCTCTACGCTTCTATGTGGGTATATTATATACACCCGCATATGTGATATATATATTTGTGTGTATATATGCTTATATCTTTGTGTTCTGTGTTTTCTTCACACCATCAATTGACAACCGATGTTGGTGTGTTTACGTCTTCGTATATTAGCGGTTTCGGCAAAAGACCGATAAAATAAGTACTATGCTTATAAACAATAAGTCCTGGGGGTGTGATGATTTGTTCGACTAAAGGCGGTGCTCCAGCATGGCCACAGTGAAATGACTGAAACAAGTAAAAAATAAAAGACTATATATATGTATGTATATATATATATATGTATTATATATATATATATATATATATATATATATATATATATATATATATATATATATATATATATATATATAGATATATATATATATATATATATATATATATATATATATATATATATATATATATATATATATATATATATATATATATATATATGATATGTATGTATGTATCTATATATATATATATATATGAAACGTACGTTTTGCTTTCGAGCCCTTCGTTTTGAAAGATACGAGAATGCATGAATGCTTCTTTTGGCGATATTTCTAATCAGTGAAATAGATTGCCTCGAATTATTTGATGCTCCATTCATCCTATATCAAAAGGCGAGAGTACCTCAATCTTGTGCTTTTGCGAGAAATTGAAAGGGGACAGAGAGAAAATAAATGAGAAAAGAAAGTGGTGCGTATGTGTACATGTGTCCTGATGCATGTAATACTCACTTTTGTCCACTTCTGTTCACAAAGAGATTAGGAAGTAAGACGTTTGTTTACTTTACTCCAGTATATTCGAATGCACATTTTCATTGTCCAAAATACACGAAAATACATCATTAACAAATTAGATCCGTAATGTTCTTCTGTTACGGTATGGTAAAATTTCAATTATTGAATCGCCAAGCAAGGTAATCTATCTCTGAAGCATAAAGAGGAAAAACCCCATTACCAGAGATAGGCAGGTTTATTTTACTTTCTGGTAATGTCATCGTTGGAAGATTGCTGTTTCCATAACCGAAATTCAGACCTTACGTACAAACTCTCAAACTAGACTACCAGGGTTCTGTGTAAAACAGTAATTCTTCATTGTCAGGCTCCTAGACAACCGTTTCTATTCTCACGAAACTCATAAAGGGATTCTGTTTATAATTAAATCTCAGTAAAATTTATTGCAGGGCTGCGAATAGGCAGAATCGTTAGCACATCGAGCAAAATGCTTATCGGTATTCCTTCGAGATCATTACGTTCTGAGTTCAAATCCCCAGGAGGTCTACGAATAGGCAGAATCGATAGCATATCGAACAAAAATGCTTATCGGTATTCCATCGAGATCATTACGTTCTGAGCTCAAATCCCCACGAGGTCAACTTTGCCTTTCGTCCCTTCTCGGACGATAAAATAAAGTACCATTCAAGGACTACGATCTATGTAATCGAATTACCTGTTTCTCCTCATAATTGCCAGTCTTTAATCCAGCACCCGTCTGGTGTGATGTCCAAGGGGAATATTTTGACCTACGCCATAGAAGCCCAGGAACCAGCCTGATAAGTTCTAGCCTTCTAGTTAACGAAAAATATATATAAAGTAGTAAGAAAAATCTCGGTGCTTTGTGGACCCTTAAACCCTTAGGAAAACAAAAGCAGGAGTAAAAAATTTAAAAAGTGGGATAGGCAAAAACGTAACAAAGATAGAAGTATTCTAAAATCAGGCTCCAAATTACTGAACTAAGTCTTAAACGGCAAAAGAATAAAAAAAAAACTTCCCTATTTATGCCAATTCAAATCTAGACATACTAAATGCTAGCTGTATAATTTCCCAGTTTGCTATTCTGTGAATAAAAATAGATTTTAACAAATAATATAAACTTGGCATTTCATCATTCTGTTTAATTACCTTTCAACATGTCAGCTACTAAATCGAATCAGAGTGTAAGACATCAAATAAATTATATATATATATATATATATATAATATATAATATATATATATATATATATATATATATATATATATATGTATGTATAGGTCTTATAGTCTTAGACTTACACTCATATACACAAACGCACAAGGATGTGATATATATACATGTATGTATGTGTATGTATGTTTGCATGTATAAGTGAATTTATTGAACGACATACGCGTTTCAACACATATTTATACACGAATACATAAACATGCTTTAACTCACACACACACATACACAGACATAAATGTATATATATATATCAACGGCTACATTTAATTTCGTATAAATATATGTTGCACGCATATATCTGTATAAGTTTTAGATTAAATAATTTCATCTAAATCTTGAACTATCTGTGTATCTAGTTCCTATCTATCTCTCTGTCTGTCTGTTTCTCTATCTATCTATCTACCTATCTATCCGTTTTTCTATCTATCTACTTATCTTAATATCTATCTATCTATCTATCTATCTATCTATCTATCTATCTATCTATCTATCTATCTATCTATCTATCGACGTATCTAATCTATCCACTTATTTGTTTGTGCTTGTATGCATAACTGTATTCTATGTATGCATATTTGAATTGGTAGGTATCAATATATATGCTTATATGCGTATGCATGTATACACGTATGCCTATACATGTACGTGTATATTAGTCCTCGTGCCAACAGTAAAAAGGACTAGATTGCATCCATTGGGAGCCCTTAAATTAAGAATTCTTTGATTTCTTTGCAGCTGCGTAACTTCTGGTCTTCATGCTTTTGTAACCTAAGATAGGTATTAAACAATAATGAAGCAGCCTGTTGGCAGAATCTTCAGGTCATCGGACAGAATTCCTCACATTTTTTTGGAAGGGAGGGTTTCTTACGTCCTGTGTTAAAATCTTGAAATAAACACTTTTTTTCTTATAGACTTTCGTTACCATAAAACCCATACCTATTTCTGTATTACCCACAAGGGGCTAAACACAGAGAGGACAAACAAGGACAGACAAATGGATTAAGTCGATTATATCGACCCCAGTGCGTAACTGGTACTTGAAATTGGAACTCAGAACGAAGCAGCAGACGAAATACCGCTTAGCATTTCGCCCGGTGTGCTAACGTTTCTGCCAGCTCGCCTCTTCTCTCCCTCTCTCTCTCTTTCTTTCTTCTCTCTTCTTTTCCTCTCTCTATATAACTTCTTCCTCACCTAACACACCAGTCTCTCTTTCCATTTCTCTCTCCTCGTTCGATCCCAGAACCATCCGTAGCCGAATAGACGCGATCTGCTAAAATATACTTGAAGTACAACGCCAAAGTCCTTTTTCAGTTTTCTACCGTAGGTTCTTTACGTTGACTTGGTAGTACTAATCAACTCTATAGACCGACGATTTTAGATGTGAAGAAATAAAAGCATGTAGCAGCGCTTTGTACTTTTAAAGTATAAAGTGGTACGGCTTTGATAGACAATTGAACCGAAATATTGGCTAAGCACTGAACGTCCTCAATAGAGGTTTCGTGCTTGGACAATGATAGCTTCCATAGAAGACAACGTATGTTCTTGACGTGTCTATAATAATTAAAGCGAGTAAAATTCGGAGAAATTCCAATAACTGAAATCTTACATAATTGGGTTTCAACCAGCAAATGCTGGCTCGGTTCTTGTCTGGTTTTTTCCCTTGCTCTCCCTTTCCCTCTCCCTCACACTCTCTCTCCATATGTATATATATATATATATATATATATATATATTTCTCACGCCTTCTTATTCGTTTTTTTTCCCCATTTTCTCACTGTATACAGGGATATGACTAACTTGGTACATAATTATACCTATATAAATTTTTAAGCTATTTCCTTTCAACGTGAAAGACTCTAGTGTAGGATAGGCATGCCCCGGTGTATTCAATTTTGGCCTTTTACGTTCCGAGTTCAAGTCACGCCGAAGTCATCTTTGTGTTTCATCCAACATTTCGGGGACAAAATTCAATAAAATAAAATACAAGTCAAGCAATGTGGTCGATCAATATAATCGACAATGCATCTTTTCCAAATTTCAGCATTGTGTCTGTATAAGAAATCAATATTTATGACGACCGTGATAATGGAAATAAAATTAACTGTCCATCTCTTGCAACCGTTTTCCTTCCGCTTTAACACGTTATCTGACATAGAACCAAACTCACTCAATTTTTTTTCTTCATTCGAAATCTCTGCATCAAAAACTATACTCTGGAAAACAGTTGGACAAGTCTTTCCATTTTTAATAAAACACTGCTCGCGCGTATATGTGTGTGTGCGCAGATGCGTATGAATGCGTGTGTATACGTCTGCATGTGTGTGTACACACAAGTGTATATATATGTAAATATATATATAATATATATATATAATATATATATATATATATACATATATATATATACATACATATATATATCTATACATATATATATACATACATATTAATATATACACATATATATATATATATACATATATATTATTAATATATTACATACATATATAACATACATATATATATATATATATTATATATATATATATATATATATCACGGTTCTGTTTTTATGTTTTCGTTTTTCAGTGTGTTTGACGTTTTTTTGTGTGTCCTGTAGCTATACATGTATATATATACATATAGATGTAGGTACGTACATATAGTATGTATATATGCATATGTTTTATTTATTATTTTTATTATATATACACAGAG